>NC_044191.1:8654727-8914727 GCF_900880675.1 Sparus aurata
CCAGGTTGGTTGGTTTTGTAAACATTTTTGCAAATTCCTTAGGAAATAATGCACGGATCTTGATGAAAATCAGACATATTAAGGTGTCTGGTTTCTATGAGTGAGTACAATTTGACGGAGATCCTAATAAAAATCCAGATCTAGTGGATTTAAGTGTGTGTTATTTGATATCAGATGAGGCTTGATTCAATTAAAGGGTGACTGCTGGGCCTTGCCTTTCTAGTTACCTCTATAAATGACTTACCGCACTGCCCATGTTGGCCGTGGCCTCCTTTGCTCGTTCCACATGTGTGGGCTTTATGCTGAGGGCAAAGGATCTCGTCATATGGGACACAAACTCCACCGAGATGCCCACAGCCTGCAAAAAACACAGAGATTGTAATAAAGTCAAACGATAAACAACCATAAAAATGAATGACCTATTATCTTTTATGGAGCAAAGCGATGTTTTTTGTTAAGGTTAATTACATTTTCATGAACGTAAGTCACCACTGAAAGGTCGATCAAGAATTTTACTTGTGGGTTTCAAAAGTGAGAGCATGTTAAGTACAATTAAGGACATCAAAATGAACCTATGACACGTTATGTTGATGATATGGATTATGAACATCTTGCTCTACGGAAAATGAAGGATAAGACCACAGATTGATTTTAACAGGACATGGGGAAAATACAAAATGGACATTCCTGTGACTTCAGGACTCAAAAGCAGGGGAGTGTAACTAAGTACATTACTTAACTTCTACTTTTACCTGAGTATTTACATTTTCTTTCACTCCACAAATGTTGTAAATGTACAAAAAAACATCATTTTAACCCCTTTCATAGCAATGTTCTCACCGTGACCAGATTGATAAGGGCCACCGCGTTGTAATCGATGCCCCACAGTGTCATGACACCAACGGTATCCACGGTGATCATGATTATGGTAATGAGGTTGAGAAAACCAGATCGCAGATCCAAACCCAGCAGCAGACAGCACACCACGAAGGTCGGCACCAGACACTGAGAGATGGTGAAGAATCCCTCAGACACAATGGTCAGGTACTGCTCGTAGAAGACATTAGTCACCCTTGAAGAGGGACGGAAGGCAAGTACTAGTCAGAAACTACAGAAAGCTTAGATTTAACAGTCCTGTAAGTATTGAGAAGAGCTATAGAAGATGAGACGAATGCGCTTGGGAAATTAAAGTACATACGTGTAAGGAAATACTTCAAAGTCAGGAGCGGTGCCCGGTATTTGCCTCATGCCCATGGTGATGTTGTGCGCGAGCTCTCTGGCCCTCAGCAGTGCAGCAGTGAACTCCTGAGAGTTTGTTAAAGGCGTGTGGTAAGCCATGAACCGAGAGGCTGGGAACACAGGGAAGAAAAGATTCACTTAGAGCAGGCAGATTTAATAAGTCTTTTAAGAAGGGCCGAGTTAAAAAAAAAAAACAAACAAAAAAAAAAAAAACTGAAGTGATGCCGGGCATCAACACCAACAAGGCTGTGACGGGAGGTCCAGTCCAACCACGAGATGACTTACCTATGATTTCTCCAGTGTCTTTGTCCATCACCACAGCTTTGTCATAGGCTCCAAGACCACTGTTAAGAGACACACAAAGCCGTCAGAATGTTGTTTTTATTCTGTGATGTTTTTATGTGCGCAGCTACAATACACACCCTTTGGGGCACTGCAGGTCAGGCCTGTTACCCAGGAAGTCAGGGAGGAAGCGGTTGAATTTTGGCACGTTAGGCCTCGATGACAAAATACCCAAACAGTTGGACTTGCAGATATCTTTTACTGTTGAGACATGGGTAGCAAAGTAGGTGTTAATAAATCAAGTGTTAATATAAGGTACAAGGCAGCTTCATTCCTTCACTCTGAAGGAAATTCACAGTAAATAATGTGTGTTATTGTTGCGTTTTTTTCTCAGCAGTGATTCTCACCTTCGCTCGCGGAACAGAAATTTCCGATATTTGGACCACTTGTGTACAGACGACAACATCCGGATCCAGGGTTCAGCCAGTCAATATAATCGTCTACCCAGGAGTTAGCGGGAATAGCCAAGTAGGATCTACAGATCATCAGTGAGATAAAGGAAGGTGGATACACAAATGTCTGTGTTAGTCCTAACAGAATTGTGAGACTGAGATGCAAATCTTAAAAAAAAAGACAGTTTACACAGAATGACCAGTTTCATTTCAGTTACTGAAACAGGAGTAAACATTGCATTTGTTAGCAAGTATTTCAGGCGTGGATTAACACACATTTGATGTTCCACTGAATATTTAGAGCAGCAGGGTGGTGTGCGTGGGATTGACTCAATAAACTACAATGCCCACGTTAACTGTCATGAAGAAAAACATCGCTCGGTGCAAGGGTGTGACTCCTACACGGGTCTTTAACAGTTTTTGGGCAACAATGGAGCTCCATGGCACAGAGGACAAAGCTATATTGTGCTCTTTCAGTCTCATGTTTTTCTGGACAAATTCCCCCTTCATGAGAGAGCTTTGCTTGTTTTCCAGTAAGCAGCTGATAACGGTTACAATAAGACGGGCCCATAATTCCTTTTTATCTCAAGGAAGCAAACGTGTGTTGATAATTATAATCCCTCTTATCACAGTGTTCCAACTGCTAATTCAGGTAGGCTGTAGGCTGTTTGGTGGACGGAGGAGGGACGTAACAAATCTGTATCTGTTCTTTACTTGGGCATTTATTAAACGTCTTACTTTTACATTCGAGCACAAACATCTGTACTCTCTTACATTTTTTAATACAAGTTTGTCACTTTAGTTTTAATGCATTTGAAGGGTTATTGGCAATTACTTTTATTTTGCGCCATTTCAAGAGAGATAGGGAGGGAGAGGATTTTCTTATTTTTTTCAGTTTGTTGCTGCTCGGAACTCTTTATCAACCCAAAATGTCGGGATTTGACGTCAACAATCAACTACAGCTCGGACAAAACCTACTGATTCCACCTTTAAGTTAAATATTTTTTTCATTATATTAATATGGCGTGAGGTTCAGTTAGCTTTGCACAGAAATGGCTGTCAGAAAATGTCTGAACTTTATTTGTTTTACTTGACCGAAGATGCTGAATCATTATCTGGTATCTGTGCGTCTACTTGAGGAGAGAATGTTTGTACTGTTGCCCCCTCTGTTGGTGGAGAAACTTTTACCCAAAACATCAGGATACTTAAGTTTTATTAATGATATTAATTAGCTGTTTCATAACCATAACACGCTGTTTCCAGGGATTATTTTTCTTCATTTGATTGCTTATTAAGTGGATGTTTTGGGTGTTTGCTCTCTCTGCCTGGCACAATCAGTTAGAGGCACCCTTTATCTACTTGGTGGCGTTCATGTAACTGAGTTTATCATTAACTGATCTGATTGGCTGATGGCTTGTGTGTAAGAGGTTGCTACTACGATATCAGCAGGTTCAAGGATTTGTCAGTCAGAAATAAAGATGTGAAGGACAAGGTAGACAGTATATATCCCTCCTGCCCAGAATATGAAAGTGAGCAGACTCACTGATCAGGGAATTCAGTGGCGTACTGAATCTTCTGGGTTAGCGAGTACTCATCGCAGCCCACGCTGGAGCAGACTCCATTCATGCCTGCCATGGTGGAGAAGTTGTAGCCCTTTTTTGTCACAAAATACACAGGGACTCCCACTTCAAAGTACTTGTACAGGTACTGGAAATAGTCCAGCATGTACGAGCCCTGCACCAGAAACAGAAGAATCTTTGTAAGGTTACATTGAAGGAGGAGTGCGAAGGTGTTCATTTATGTCTATAAAGTGTGCGGTGCTTAGTGACCTTTGGCATAGCCAGCTCCTGATCCAAACCCACGGTCACATGAAACATGAGGAATAAGGATGCGCAAAACATGAAGATGAAGACCACCATCTGAAGAGAACACAGGACAGAATGTATTCATCTCCTCTCCGTGTTGTGAGCAACTTCATCTTTTGATGGACAGCACAAGTTCAACAGAATTTAGGGTAGTATCTTTACCACAATGATCCTGCTGTAACAGTTCAGCAGGGCAGGGGCGTAGTATTTTCTCATGAGTGGCAGCAGGAAGCCTTCATTTGGCTTGTTGGCACGCTGCGTTTTCACCGTGAGACAGCAGACCAGTTCACAGCGGTTGTTGTCCTGGCGCCGGGCGTCCAGGGACAGCAGCGCCACAAAGGCTGTCATCTGGAGGACGAAGTCCATGAGTACAGCCAGTGCAGCATACAGAGCGAAGGACTTTACTGCCGGCATGGTCGACAGGCCCCCTTAGATTGGCACAACAGACACAAGTAGAGATAAAGGCATTGTGTAGAAAGTTCAACAAAAAATAGGAAATACAGTCATTAGCTACTCCTCATCAGGTGAAGTTATGTAGTCCACAAAACATTTCTGGAGCTTCACAACAAAAGAGTGCAGCATTCTCCTAAAGAACTGAAGTAGCAAGGGAATTGTTTTAAATGTACAAAAAAACCTACAAAAAAGGAAACGTAAAGTGGTTCAATACATTAAAGTGCCATGACCGAATGATTTGCTATGACTTCTCCACATGCTTTTCTAAGCGGAAATGTTCAGTGTAGCTGCTCAGCTAAAAGCATCTGAAGTGGGTCTTTTCAAATCCATTTGGGATCTCCGAACATCCAAAGGCTTGGATTATGCTGGAGAACCATTTTATATTTTATTTTTTATTTTTTTACATTTAAAAAGAGTCCCCAGCTACTTCAGTTGTTTAGGAGACTTCTGAAATGCTGTTTGGCTATGAAGTTCCAGAGATTTTCTTTGAAAGATGAAACTGTTTTTTTTTTTTAAATATGCATTTACCTAAAAAGAAGCAGACAGACTCAGAGAGACTGCACAGGAGCATGCTGGGAGCCACGTTTCCAAGGATACGGCCAATGTGCTCCTCTCTCGTCTCTCCGGCTCTCCGCACATCCCTCTGCAGGGAAGAGTTGGGCAACATCGGTCAAATCGGTGTTTACATCTTACAAAAAACGCATTACTATTCATTTACGGTGCGCACTAATACACACACCTGGTACTCCAGGACGAAGATGAAGATGTTGTCGGCTCCAACGGCAAGCACCAGGAAAGGCACGACCTGCAGAATGACCAGCGAGGAGGGAATGCCGATCCAGGAGTAGAAGCCCATGGAGGCCAGGACTGAACAGCCGACCACCAGGATCCCACCAAGACCCACCAGGAACTTGGAGTCCACCTACAGCACACAGAGATAACAATCCAGCCATACATTCAACTTAGTAAACCTGTGTCACGTATCTTTTACTGTGTATCTTCATGGCCAATAAACCTGCCTCACATTAGAGATAAACCCTCTACAGCTGACACTGCAATGATAAAGCAGTTCTCCATATCATATATGTGATAAAGTACTGTTTCATAAATTGTACTTTCTTAGTGGAGGCTTTATCGTATGCCAGGCATGTTATATATCTGTGTTTTCATAGTAAAACAAGTTATTGAGCAACAGCTTAACAAGACTAAGAGTCTACTGAGTGAGGGTGTACACAGTCGTGCCTAGCGAAATGCTGGCGTCAGCATGCTAACATTTAATGTTTAAACATTTAATGTTACCATCTTCGATTAGCATGGTAGCACGTATGGGATCACAAAAAAAGAGTATGATTCAGCCTTCAGACATGAATGCTCTTGTGACAATGCATCCGATAATTGCTGACTAGTCCGGAACAAATGTAGCTGGCTTTAAATAGCTGGATAGAGATATTCTATGTTTTTTCCCCATCTACCTCTGTTCTTAGGAGTTTTGCTCTGAAATGTTTTGTGGACTACAAAACTTCCCCCAACTTTCCATTTGACTAGATAGTAACTGGTTTATGAGTAACCTGTCCCTGTGATATCTGAAGACCTACCAGTATGCGTTTCAATGAAGAATACTCCCCCAGTGCCACTGCAATGTAGACAAAGATTACAGCATAGCTGATCATGAAGATGGGGATATCCTCTGCTGTGGTCCGATTAATTTCATCCTCCAGAGACCTCTGCAGACAGACAGAGTGAAGAAGGGATTATAGTGAGGACATCAAAAAAAGAGCAGACAACTGATAAAAAATTTGACAGCAGGCCAAAAACAGATGTTACTGTACCTCTGCCATGAACGCAAAGGTAAAGTTGGTGTTGGGGTTGTTCCGGTACTCCTGGACCATATTAATAAACTCTTGCTCCCACTGCATCGCCACTTTGAACTTGACGTTGTCGCGAGCATAGTTGTTGAGGGAGAAGGTAAGGATGAGGGCCTCTGCGTCAGTGAAGTTTTCATCTAGGAAAAAACGAGATGCTTAATTTCCAACTGAGTGTTCTCATTGTACGGGTATTTCAATGTGTAAACGATGGTGCTGAAAGGCACTTACCTTTATAGCCTCCCACAGCCAGAAAGGGGAAGACTGGAGCGCCATAATCAGCCATGCAGCTCAGACCTAAATCAGTGATGTCCTTGAAGGACAGGGGAGAGCTTGAAAAGAGATGGAGGAAGGTAAGTGAAGCTCATGTTTAAATTCCTGAGCAACTGCAAATGAAAACGCTGTTCAATTTCAAACTCTATTTTGAGAATGCTTACTTGAGACAGTAGATTAAGTGGTCTCTCCAGTCCACCTCCGCGGTCACTCCGTTCTCAGTCATGTTCACCTTGGCGTTAATGTTGTTCACGCTGTTTTGGAAGTACTGCGGCAAGCTGTTGACGGCACAGTCCGTCAGGGAGGAGTTGACGGGGTTCAGTGGTGCGAAACACACATCCTTCAGACTGGCAATGCGGTTCAGATCCTCTGACCAGAACTCAATGTTCTAAAAGATGGGTACCAAGAGGCATTAATGTGTCAAAATCATACGGTAAGCTTTTGTGAACGATGTCAGCTGTTCTGAGCTCTTACCTGTATCCGTGTCTGGAGCTCCAGCAGCTGCATGATGAGCTCTTTGGATATAATCCCGCTAAAGTTCGTCGGTCCAAACAGCAAAGAATCGTACTGGTGGCCTTTTCTCCCCGGCGCTGTCAGGATCAGCTGGTTGGTCCTGAAGAAGGGGTCAAAGGTTGTGTCATGGAATTCTTTCTCCATGCGGGCGCGGCTGTTGGTAGCAGACCACAGCTCAACTGGGTCGGTGGTGAGCTCAATGGACTTGAGGCCGGCAGAGAAAACAGCCACGACTACAGCTGACAACAGGAGCACCTTAAATGAAGATGGAATACAAAACAACTGAGATAAATCCTTCTTTAATTAGCTGCCTCTTTTTCTGAATGGGGTGTAGAATTTAAATCTGTTTATGCATGTTAAAAATACTCACGGTGAGGGGATAAGTAGCCATGAGGGTTCCCCAGAACTGAAACTTTGAGCTCAGGAAAGCTTGAGCAACCAGGCTGTTCCTGTCAGTGCACGTCACCTCTGCGGGATCGATGAGTGGCTGATTCACGTCGTTGCTGTTCTGGTCTTTGCCTCTCCCCTTTCCCCTTCCTTTCTCCTCATCCTTTCTATTCCGCCGAGACCTCAGGAAGCACGCGACGAACAGGTACAGAAGGAAGGCAAATGTCAGGAGACAGAATAAGATGATAGAGACCACGAGGTAACCGTCCGCCCCCAGCAGTGTGAAGGGGCTTGTGGTTGGGGAAATTTGTATCATCTGACATGACTCTGTGCAGTCCTGGCAGGAGCAGGCCTCTCCTTCGGTCGGTGTGGTCTCGTTACACTTAAGAGCACGTCCATTGTAGGGAACCACACCCGCTGGTAGTCCAGTGGTGTTTCCCTCGTTGATCAGTTTGAAGTCGATGTCCAGCGGAGCAAGGCCGTTACTGGAGTCTCCCTGAAAGTCATACCAGTACTGAGGGGTGCACTGCGTGGCGCCATACGGGCCACACATGGTGCCGATGGCGAAGCCCCCTGTGGCCGGGATCCTGACATTCTTACAGGACCCGAAGGCGCTGTCGGCGAAGGTGGTGCTGATGAATGCCTTGTAAGCTACTACGGCTGTGTCCGTCGTGTTCTGAAAGGTGGTGATGTTCATGACCTTTGTAACTTCTACTGTTTGGGTCTGGTTGGGGCTGCAGGTGTTGATGCAGTGCAGGTGGGCAAAGTTGTCAGCGCAGGAGGGACAGCGGAGCAGTATGACCTTGGACAAGCGCAGACTACTTTCCAGGGATTTCAGCTGTTTGATGGAGCAACAGGCGTACGTGTTTGACTTTCCATTGTCCAGCATGGGACAGACCTGCGGCAAGAACAGGTTTGATTTTGCATTAATAATGATAATAACTTCAAGAAGGGGAAGGCAGTTCTGGTAAAGATAGTTGATTGTTGAGTCTTATTCCCAGGTCGTCAAATAGAATACACTTAATACTTAAGAAGAGACTTTATTCAGTCCTCTACTTCACTCAAACACTCGGCAGCACCCACTCACCTGTTTGAGTTTGAGGTAGTGGGCTCCTGTGAGGTGACGGGCTGGACTGTAGTTGAGACAGGGGACGGTGGGAGGAATGAGGGCAGTCGAGTCATCTACCAAAGGGTTGAAACCACACTCCTCGTAGAAAGCACAGAAGCCTGGCTCATGTTGGGCCTCGGACAGCACCTGCATGGAAGTGAAGAAGAAAGCACACTTGTGACAACCAGAACAGAGGAGGAAACAGTTTCTACTCAAGCGCATTTCATGTCGAACTCAAAAAGTTTTACAATTGCATGTCGTTTGGATCAAATACAGTGTTTATTTCAGGTACTTTTAATTTACTCATTTACTCTCATCTTTTCTTGGTCCTTTCTAAAATATTGCATTTTTACTCCACTTCATTTATCTGACAGCTTAAGTTACTAGTTACTTCAGAGATTGTGTTTTCACCCATGTCTGTTTGTTTTATAGTTGGCTTGTGAGCTGAATAACACAAAAACTACTGTTCCACGACATTTGGATGGAGGATGGGTCAGAGCCTGGAATAGACAGCATTAACTTTTGGTGCTGATCCAGATAAGGGGATGATTGAGACAAAGGGGACTGCTGGGCCATGGCAGAGGTATGCACTCTAATGGTTGCTATTAGAATTCATTAAGATTAAGATACTTTTACTTTTAACACTTAAACAAAATTTTTTCTGATTATACCTGCCTTTACTTAACAACTTTCTCAGTGTAGAAATTCTACTTAACAGAGTATCGTTACGCGGTGTTATTGATACTCTGACACAAGTTAAGGATCTCACTACTTCCTCCAACAGTCACTTTATTTCATTCTGAAAACGTGAAACATCATAAACCATAATAAATACTTTAAATAAAAAGTTTCGGGGAATATAATTTTAAAACGCTGCATGTAGCAACAATTTTTGCTTATCATGTTATCATTTACAATGTCATTACAGGGTCATATTGACCTAAAGAGTGTACGGTGTCCTCCCATGTCAGCTGATTAACAACACCTTGCAGGTTACAAGACACATTAAATGGAACATGTTCAAATATGTTCAACTTTGAATATGCTCACAATCAGAAATCAGTACAAATCGATACATTATTTTAATATTAAATTAACTCGTACATTTTTGCCAAGGCGTGAGTAAAATGTACAATAAATTACTCATGTGACGCTCACTATTAGACCTTTCCTGTTCATTTGTATTTTCCAAAGCCCTTTAAATTTTTTATCTTTACTTTATTAATTTACATGATTCTATCTTTCTTCAAACTCTTTGTATAAATTGAACTGTTGTTCTTTAATATATACAAAATGTAGACTCTTGGAACATGTGCTTCATCAAATGTAATTCATTTTAATATTCAAGTTAGGTATAAGTATGTTACAGAATGAATTAATTCATTCAGTGCTCTTAAGAGATCATCAACCAAAACCAACAACAGTAACAAAACAGTCGCGATTGTACATTTTCTCACACTTATTGAGATGAAAGTCATGTTAAAAAATGCCATCTTTTAAAGAGTACAACTAGTTTACATCAGATTATCTAATATGAATATAAATGTTATTATATAATTTGAAAATGAAGATGTCTGGAAAAATGTTAAAAGCCAAATGAAACACAGATTGAACAAACCCAATACACAAGTACAGGAAAACGTACAACACATTTCAATGTGTGCTGTATTTCTCTGCTTCTTGGTTTGATTTGTTTTAATTTCGACATTCAACATCTTCTATACAGTTCAACTTCCAACCACAGAAGATGTTTGATCTCAGGATCTCATTTATCTAAGTGACTTACTGCCTACAAAGCACTTCTCTAACCTTGTGACAAAGAACTCATATAATTTTCCCCCATGTTATTTATGGTCCTTTTGTCATTACAAACACCTGGCTCTGTATTTACATTTAAACAGTGTCGGGGAAAAGTGTACTACATGTAATTAAGCAAGAAGTTTAATTACGTTGTTCAATAGCCTGCTGATAGTTCAATGACATTCATTTATAACGTGATTCGATTGGTGAAATTACTTTTTTTCTTTTTAATGCTTGTGTTGTTTACAACTAAAACTATAAAGCAATTTGAGGTCATAAAAGAAAGATTTATTTTATTTTACTGTTGCCTCTCTACTGTAATTCAAAGCTGACGTTCCTTGCACTTTCTAATGAATAGTGGGGAATTTCATTTTTCACTTTTATTATTTCTGCTTCAGGCATGACCTGTGAACAAGTGGTCACTTTTTTGTATTATATTACATTTATTTGTTATTGTTTTGTATCACGTGCACATTGTCAGTTTGATATTTCTTTAGAAAGTAGTTTAAACTCGTTTTTCAAAATGTACTATAGTAGATTTCTCTCTACTGTTTTACTTTCATTTTGTACTGAAGCAATTCAGTGTCTTCTAATACTTTTCAATCCTGGTCACAGATCATATCCTTGTAAAAATGTGTAGTTTTGAATAGAAGTGGAGTCTGAGAATAAAGCAATGTGAGGTTATTATGCTGTTGCAAAAAAAATGGAAAGTGTAATTATTTCAATATTTTGCAATATTTTTTTTAGAGCAAAATGACCATTTATTTGGCATGTATTGTCACATAAATCAGGATTCCTTCCACGTCTTCAAATGTATTTTACATTTTACATCATGCCATTTATTATATGTCACTAGGTGCTTGCCCAGTAGGTGTATTACAGTTTCCCTAAAAAAGAAAAATTCCAAGACCAACTTACCACACATGCCAGAAAAGTAATCAGAGCTGCGACACGGACCATGATTCCTGAGAGTCTGTCAGCAACAGAAGTTTCAGGGTCCCCGGGTAGACTAAAACGGAGTGTCTGTTAATCACTGCCGCCCTATTTGTAGATACGTTAGACAAAGAAAGACAGTGAGAGGTGCTCTGTGGGGTCTGAGGTCTCCTCTCCTATCATCTGTTTGTCTGTCTGTCTGTCTGTCTGTCTGTCTGTCAGTGGTAGGGTTGGGGAGGGAAAAAAAAGCATGACATGCCCAGCGTCACCACTCCTGTGATGTCACACCTGTCTTATCTGGCCTGATGCGACGGCTGGCCAATCACAGCTGTGGATGATCAATTCCTCTGTCTGATAATTAACACAGAGTGATAGATGGATAGGGTTGCTTAGGAGATCCAAAGCAGCAGGGAGAAACTACAGGTGATTCCGAAATAACGACCGCACCCAGTTTTTCCTCTGAGTCATGTTTTGTTATTGACCCTCTGCAACTCATGGAGACGGATCAGCACATAGACTTTGGTTGGCCTGAATTATATCATTCTGCATAGGATAGAATTAAGCTTTTTTATTGTCGTAAGTACAGTACTTTACAGTGGGTCTGAAGATGACCTTTAAACCATAATCTATAGAATGTGACACAGCTCCCTGATCTATAACGTGCAGTGAAACGTGTGTCACGCCACTGATCCATTTTCTGTCAAATAAATATTGTTCTTACTTGCTCTTGCATCAAACCCAGTGTAAGCCTGAAGACGGTTGCAGGCCGCCATGCCCAGAAAACAAGACTATCACTTCCTGGATCCTACAATAGGATTAACTTCATAATTAATGTCCTTATCACATGTCAAGGTCATAGCTGCGATAAAACGTTTAACCAAGGCTATCAAGGCGAGGTGCGTGAGCATTTCAATTTGTGATAAACAGAGATGGTAAAATAGACAAGGAGAAATGGGGCAGATATGCTGATGTTCTTTGTTCTTTGGCATGCTGATAAGTCACGGCAACGTCTCAAATTTTGTAACTTGGAGAGCACACCAAAAACTGTTATACTGCTGTGTATTCAAAGCAAATGGTAACGTATTTATTAAACATTCATAACATTAACATCAGTGCTGCAACATACAACCATGCAGAACACGGACAAGCACCAGATGCACTGCATTTAGTGTTTATAGCAAGATGCTAATTTACGCAAAAGAAAAGAAAAGAAAAGAAATGTACTGTATAGTCTTGTAAGCCTTACCAAATTAAGGATAATGGACATGACAGATGCTATAATCAGTGCAGTTTTAATTCTTTTTTCAAATGTTTCTACCTTCTGGAAAATGTTCTCCTCCAGCACCATATTTCTATTTAAACTGATGGGTTCATAAAACATGACCAGCAACATTAGAATACATATTACACTTGTTTGTGTTGGTTTGTGAGACTGTCTATTTAACACAAGTATTGCATTCCATGCATGTTGCAGCCAGAACAGCAGGCTGGTATTGTTTTGACCGTGTGAGTATTCAGGAGTTTTCACACTGCACATTCTTAACCCAGGGATATCCTCTGCCCCAGTTAAGAGCTAGTCCTGGGATAACTTAGCCCCTTTTCACACACACACAACCACCCACACACACTCACTCACACACACACACACACACACACACACACACACACACACACACACACACACACACACAAAGTGTTAACCCAGGGTTAGCCTCAGCCCAGGGCCATACAGTTCTCACTGCATTTCTGCTAAGACTGTTGGAACTGGTGACAAGCTTGAACTTTCTGCCATCACATGTGACTACTCTGTTTACTTAAGCCCTGTTTCACATTGGCATCTTTTAGCCCCTGGTCCAATTGATTTTCAAAGGTTTACCATGAAAACTCAGGGCGAAACTTTCTCTTGCGCAGGGCCAGCAAACTCTGAGTTATCCCACACTGGGTTGTGCCAGATTTGTGCACATGTGAAAGAAGGCTCTAAATAAGGAAGAGTTGGTGACAAACAACGTATAAATCACTATGATTTTCTACAGTGCTTCTCATGATCAGTATAAAAAGACAAATCTAAAGTTAGTTGTAAATCAAACCCATTACCTACCTGAAGACAGTGGCAGGCCACCATACCAGGACTACATCCTAGAATAAAATCATCTTTCAGTTGAAGCTACTGCAAGAAATGTTGTTTTCTTTTTTTTTTTTTTTTTTTTTTATTGGTGAAATTAGGTGAAAGACAAGGTGACATGGGGGACAAGTACATCATACCACGAGGATCGACGAATACAGATAGTGGACATACAGTACAGATAACAAAAAAAAAAAAAAAAAACGAAACGACAAAAAGTTATTATATGTGTGTGTGTGTGTGTGTGTGTGTGTGTGTGTGCGTGTGTGTGTGTGTGTGCGTGTCTGTGTGTGAGTGAATGTGCATGCCTGCAAGTGGCTGAGAGGCAGATACTATGGTGTTATAAACGTATGTAGGTATAGATAGATGATACAATAAAAATAAATAAATAAAGTAGGGCTGTCAAACGATTAATTTTTTTAATCGCGATTAATCGCATTTTGTCCATAGTTAACTCGCGATTAATCGCAAATTAATCGCAATTTTTTTGGCACATTTTTTTCTGTTCTAAATGTACCTTGATGTATTTTTTAATGTTCTTAATACTTTTAACAACATAAGAAAGGGCAAATATGCTTGCATTATGAACATTTTTGGCGGGGGGGGGGCCTCTCTGCATCTGCCCTGTGTTTGGCTTGCAAGTGATATTTTAGACTCAATGTACTTCGATAGTAAGTCATTTCATGTCGATAGTACATGCAGATAACTTTTGTCCTATCGACCGAACCATCTGGCAGTGTTTCGAAAGTAGTTTGCCGTTCATACCGTAAATGACCAAATAATATACGGGTTTCAATTATCCACAGGGTCCCTTTAAACGCCGGTGCAGATGTATATTTTGGTAAATAACCGCCGATTCCAAATAAATGTCGGGTCTAATTTTTTATTTTTTTTTAAATTAAGGAAGAAGAGGTGTCCACTGACACTGCACGTTTTTCTTCTTCGCCTTTTTTACGCAGTGTGCTGCTTTCTGTCAGTCAGTATCACACTGATGATCACCATGGCTCCGGTGCAGCAAAACAATAAAAAGTACCACTTGAAATTCAAACTTTCTGTTAAAATATGCAGAGGAAAACTCGGGAGAAGCAGCCGCTAGATGTTTCTCTGTCGACCAGAAGAGAGTGAGAGAAACGGAGCTTGAGCGTCTGTCCGAGGAGGACAGCAGCAGGGCCAGGCTGCCTGCTGGAGGGAGGAAGAAGGCTAGCGAGGAGCCTGAGATAAACATGCGGGGATGAGTTATCAGCAAACGGGCACGCCACGAGAGAGTGTCCCGCAGAATGATCAGGACGATGGAGAAACAAATGTCCGCCACCGTGAGTGACAGCAGAGATGAGGAGTTATCCGTGAGTGCTGGTTGGATGAATCGTTTCCACCGTGTTTTTCCCGAACCGCCAACCCTGCTGCATCTTCTTCTGATTCCCTTTCTGCCACCCTCTGGATCAAGACTACAGGTGCCACTGACGGCCGTAAATCTTTCAATGCGCGTTTTGTTTTTTGTTTTTTTATACCGAGCGTTAATCGCGCGTTAAAAAAATTAACGGCGTTAAGAGGATGTTGCGTTAACGCGTTATTAACGCTATTAACGCGTTATTAACGCGTTAACTTTGACAGCCCTAAAATAAAGTATAAATAAGAAAAGAGAAGGAAAGTGAAACTGAAGGGAAAAAAAAAAAAAAAAAAAAAAAAAAAAAAGAAGAATAGATCAATAAGTTAAGTTGGGATTATAATAAACAAATTATATTATGTTGATGGTTATATATTGCAGAGAAGGGCGAAGCTGGACCGGGGTATCAGGAAGGCAAGTGAGGGGGCCCCCTAGCCGGCTCCCAGTAGCCCAGTTGGCAGCCCCAGCGGGAGACAGGCGAGGCGGTAGTGAAAAGGCCCCCCCACCCCCTTTTTTGTATCGTCTTATCTGTTGTTGTTGTTGTTGCTGTTCTTTTTGTTTATTGATTTATTGATTTATTTGTTTAGATTGTACATTTATTTGTTTAGATTGTACTTGAAATGTTGTTTTCTTCTTATTCTGGGGGCCCTTTAGACAAGAGATGATGATGGTGAAACAAAGTCAAGTTAGCCCCTGCTTTCCTCAGGTTGTAAGACCCTTCCATTCCTCCTCAGCACTCTGCCATAAATGATTGTCTCCTTTTCTAATGTAGATCATATATAAGTAATCTCTGTATTAAACTGAGACTATTTAATACCCACTTGAAAGCTGCATTATTTGTATCATTGTAGACTTTGAATGCTATTCTAAATGTAACGATCTGCATATATGCTCTATTTTTTGCGTAGTGTCGTATAAGGACAAATAAATAATCTTGATATCTTGAGATAAAACTTTCAACCGAGGCTATCAGGGCAAAGGTGCAGAAGCATTTCAATTATGCGTGAACAGACAAGGAGAAATGGAGCAGTTATGGGGATGTTCCCTGATCTTCGTATGCTGACAAGTCACGACCACACATGAGCACACCAAAAACAGCTACTCAAATCTCGCCAGTCATTTATCAGTATAAGTATCTTGTTTATCTACTTTAATCAGGTTGCAATATGAATTAGTGGCTGTGCAGCGCTAAACTCATGTTGTGTTTGTAGCTCCTTCTTTGGTGAATAAAATGTATTTCCATCCTTCATTCACTTATGACTTGTTTATTCCGAACTGTGTTGTGTAACACTCATAAAGAACGGGTGCCAGCACACTCTGAACTGCCCAAGGACAAGATGATGATGATTATCTCTGCCATGGATCTCTGCCAGTTGATAGATTATTTCTACAAACATTAAGCCCGAAAAATCAATAACAATCTGTAGTTGACAATTGAGCTTGTTTTTGCAGTGCTTGGATTGCATTTGGCTTTTGAAGAATCTTTATTTCCTGTTACGTGGAAAATCAAAAGCTTCTTGACAGATCTGAATGTGTGCCGCTACATTTTTAACTTCAGTGTAGTAGTAAAGGCTTGACAAGCAGTATTACATTAAGCGTCACATATTCAAGAATGCACAGAAGACTCACAAATAACATGAAATATTCATGTAAAGCTTTGCCACCTGGAGCATGTTTTTGAGAACAGTTTTTACATCAGGCACCAAAGAGACTTTTATGAGAAGAGGAAAATCTTTATTGATTTCTTTTCTTGACTGAATAGATTGAGTAAACAAGCTTTCTCAGAGGACATGCTGCTTTAGTTTTGCTTCAATTTGCAGGATCCTTTAACGTAGCCATCTTTCTAGCCTCAGTTAGTCAGGAGACAGAATAAGATGATAGAAACCACGAGGTAACCGTCCGCCACCAGCAGTGTGAAGGGGCTCGTGGTTGGGGAAATTTGTATCATCTGACATGACTCTGTGCAGTCCTGGCAGGAGCAGGCCTCTCCTCCGGTCGGTGTGGTCTCGTTACACTTAAGAGCACGTCCATTGTAGGGAACCACACCCGCTGGTAGTCCAGTGGTGTTTCCCTCGTTGATCAGTTTGAAGTCGATGTCCAGCGGAGCAAGGCCATTACTGGAGTCTCCCTGAAAGTCATACCAGTACTGAGGGGTGCACTGTGTGGCGCCATACGGGCCACACATGGTGCCGATGGCGAAGCCCCCTGTGGCCGGGATCCTGACATTCTTACAGGACCCGAAGGCGCTGTCGGCGAAGGTGGTGCTGATGAATGCCTTGTAAGCTACTACGGCTGTGTCCATCGTGTTCTGAAAGGTGGTGATGTTCATGACCTTTGTAACTTCTACTGTTTGGGTCTGGTTGGGGCTGCAGGTGTTGATGCAGTGCAGGTGGGCAAAGTTGTCAGCGCAGGAGGGACAGCGGAGCAGTATGACCTTAAACAAGCGCAGCATATTATCCAGGGAGTTCAGCTGTCGGATGGAGCAACAGGCGAACGTGTTTGTCTCTCCATTGTCCAGCATGGGACAGACCTGCGGCAAGAACAGGTTTGATTTTGCATTAATAATGATAATAACTTCAAGAAGGGGAAGGCAGTTCTGGTAAAGATAGTTGATTGTTGAGTCTTATTCCCAGGTCGTCAAATAGAATACACTTAATACTTAAGAAGAGACTTTATTCTGTCCTCTACTTCACTCAAACACTCGGCAGCACCCACTCACCCGTTTGAGTTTGAGGTAGTGGGCTCCTGTGAGGTGACGGGCTGGACTGTAGTTGAGACAGGGGACGATGGGAGGAATGAGGGCAGTCGAGTCATCTACCAAAGGGTTGAAACCACACTGCTCGTAGAAAGCACAGAAGCCTGGCTCATGTTGGGCCTCGGACAGCACCTGCATGGAAGTGAAGAAGAAAGCACACTTGTGACAACCAGAACAGAGGAGGAAACAGTTTCTACTCAAGCGCATTTCATGTCGAACTCAAAAAGTTTTACAATTGCATGTCGTTTGGATCAAATACAGTGTTTATTTCAGGTACTTTTAATTTACTCATTTACTCTCATCTTTTCTTGGTCCTTTCTAAAATATTGCATTTTTACTCCACTTCATTTATCTGACAGCTTAAGTTACTAGTTACTTCAGAGATTGTCTTTTCACCCGTGTCTGTTTGTTTTATAGTTGGCTTGTGAGCTGAATAACACAAAAACTACTGTTCCACGACATTTGGATGGAGGATGGGTCAGAGCCTGGAATAGACAGCATTAACTTTTGGTGCTGATCCAGATAAGGGGATGATTGAGACAAAGGGGACTGCTGGGCCATGGCAGAGGTATGCACTCTAATGGTTGCTATTAGAATTAATTAAGATTAAGATACTTTTACTTTTAACACTTAAACAAAAATTTTTCTGATTATACCTGCCTTTACTTAACAACTTTCTCAGTGTAGAAATTCTACTTAACAGGGTATCGTTACGCGGTGTTATTGATACTCTGACACAAGTTAAGGATCTCACTACTTCCTCCAACAGTCACTTTATTTCATTCTGAAAACGTGAAACATCATAAACCATAATAAATACTTTAAATAAAAAGTTTCGGGGAATATAATTTTAAAACGCTGCATGTAGCAATAATTTATCATTTACAATGTCATTACAGGGTCATATTGACCTAAAGAGTGAACTGTGTCCTCCCATGTCAGCTGATTAACAACACCTTGCAGGTTACAAGACACATTAAATGGAACATGTTCAAATATGTTCAACTTTGAATATGCTCACAATCAGAAATCAGTACAAATCGATACATTATTTTAATATTAAATTAACTCGTACATTTTTGCCAAGGCGTGAGTAAAATGTACAATAAATTACTCATGTGACGCTCACTATTAGACCTTTCCTGTTCATTTGTATTTTCCAAAGCCCTTTAAATTTTTTATCTTTACTTTATTAATTTACATGATTCTATCTTTCTTCAAACTCTTTGTATAAATTGAACTGTTGTTCTTTAATATATACAAAATGTAGACTCTTGGAACATGTGCTTCATCAAATGTAATTCATTTTATTATTAGTTATATTCAAGTTAGGTATAAGTATGTTACAGAATGCATTAATTCATTCAGTGCTCTTAAGAGATCATCAACCAAAACCAACGACAGTAACAAAACAGACGCGATTGTACATTTTCTCACACTTATTGAGATGAAAGTCATGTTAAAAAATGCCATCTTTTAAAGAGTACAACTAGTTTACATCAGATTATCTAATATGAATATAACTGTTATTATATAATTTGAAAATGAAGATGTCTGGAAAAATGTTAAAAGCCAAATTAAACACAGATTGAACAAACCCAATACACAAGTACAGGAAAACGTTCAACACATTTCAATGTGTGCTGTATTTCTCTGCTTCTTGGTTTGATTTGTTTTAATTTCGACATTCAACATCTTCTATACAGTTCAACTTCCAACCACAGAAGATGTTTGATCTCAGGATCTAATTTATCTAAGTGACTTACTGCCTACAAAGCACTTCTCTAATCTTGTGACAAAGAACTCATTTAATTTTCCCCATGTTATTTATGGTCCTTTTGTCATTACAAACACCTGGCTCTGTATTTACAGTTAAACAGTGTCGGGGAAAAGTGTACTACATGTAATTAAGCAAGAAGTTTAATTACGTTGTTCAGTAGCCTGCTGATAGTTCAATGACATTCATTTATAACGTGATTCGATTGGTGAAATTACTTTTTTTCTTTTCAATGCTTGTGTTGTTTACAACTAAAACTATAAAGCAATTTGAGGTCATAAAAGAAAGATTTATTTTATTTTACTGTTGCCTCTCTACTGTAATTCAAAGCTGACGTTACTTGAGCTTTCTAATGAATAGTGGGGAATTTCATTTTTCACTTTTATTATTTCTGCTTCAGGCATGACCTGTGAACAAGTGGTCACTTTTTTGTATTATATTACATTTATTTGTTATGTATCACGTGCACATTGTCAGTTTGATGTTTCTTTAGAAAGTAGTTTAAACTCGTTGTTCAAAATGTACTATAGTAGATTTCTCTCTACTGTTTTACTTTCATTTTGTACTGAAGCAATTCAGTGTCTTCCCATACTTTTCAATCCTGGTCACAGATCATATCCTTGTAAAAATGTGTAGTTTTGAATAGAAGTGGAGTCTGAGAATAAAGCAATGTGAGGTTATTATGCTGTTGCAAAAAAAATGGAAAGTGTAATTATTTCAATATTTTGCAATATTTTTTTAGAGCAAAATGACCATTTATTTGGCATGTATTGTCACATAAATCAGGATTCCTTCCACGTCTTCAAATGTATTTTACATTTTACATCATGCCTTTTATTATATGTCACTAGGTGCTTGCCCAGTAGGTGGATTACAGTTTCCCTAAAAAAGAAAAATTCCAAGACCAACTTACCACACATGCCAGAAAAGTAATCAGAGCTGCGACACGGACCATGATTCCTGAGAGTCTGTCAGCAACAGAAGTTTCAGGGTCCCCGGGTAGACTAAAACGGAGTGTCTGTTAATCACTGCCACCCTATTTGTAGATACATTAGACAAAGAAAGACAGTGAGAGGTGCTCTGTGGGGTCTGAGGTCTCCTCTCCTATCATCTGTTTGTCTGTCTGTCTGTCTGTCTGTCAGTGGTAGGGTTGGGGAGAGAACAAAAAGCATGACATGCCCAGCGTCACCACTCCTGTGATGTCACACCTGTCTTATCTGGCCTGACAGATATGCTGCTGTTCTTTGTTCTTTGGCATGCTGATAAGTCACGGCAACGTCTCAAATTTTGTAACTTGGAGAGCACACCAAAAACTGTTATGCTGCTGTGTATTCAAAGCAAATGGTAACGTATTTATTAAACATTCATAACATTAACATCAGTGCTGCAACATACAACCATGCAGAACACGGACAAGCACCAGATGCACTGCATTTAGTGTTTATAGCAAGATGCTAATTTACGCAAAAGAAAAGAAAAGAAAAGAAATGTACCGTATAGTCTTGTAAGCCTTACCAAATTAAGGATAATGGACATGACAGATGCTATAATCAGTGCAGTTTTAATTCTTTTTTCAAATGTTTCTACCTTCTGGAAAATGTTCTCCTCCAGCACCATATTTTTATTTAAACTGATGGGTTCATAAAACACGACCAGCAACATTAGAATACATATTACACTTGTTTGTGTTGGTTTGTGAGACTGTCTATTTAACACAAGTATTGCATTCCATGCATGTTGCAGCCAGAACAGCAGGCTGGTATTGTTTTGACCGTGTGAGTATTCAGGAGTTTTCACACTGCACCCAGGGATATCCTCTGCCCCAGTTAAGAGCTAGTCCTGGGATAACTTAGCCCCTTTTCACACACACATACCCACCCACACACACTCACACACACACACACACACACACACACACACACACACACACACACACACACACACACACAAAGTGTTAACCCAGGGTTAGCCTCAGCCCAGAGCCATACAGTTCACACTGCATTTCTGCTAAGACTGTTGGAACTGGTGACAAGCTTGAACTTTCTGCCATCACATGTGACTACTCTGTTTACTTAAGCCCTGTTTCACATTGGCATCTTTTAGCCCCTGGTCCAATTGATTTTCAAAGGTTTACCATGAAAACTCAGGGCGAAACTTTCTCTTGCGCAGGGCCAGCAAACTCTGAGTTATCCCACACTGGGTTGTGCCAGATTTGTGCACATGTGAAAGAAGGCTCTAAATAAGGAAGAGTTGGTGACAAACAACTTATAAATCACTATGATTTTCTACAGTGCTTCTCATGATCAGTATAAAAAGACAAATCTAAAGTCAGTTGTAAATCAAACCCATTACCTACCTGAAGACAGTGGCAGGCCACCATACCAGGACTACATCCTAGAATAAAATCATCTTTCAGTTGAAGCTTCTGCAAGAAATGTTGTTTTCTTCTTATTCTGGGGGCCCCTTTAGACAAGAGATGATGATGGTGAAACAAAGTCAAGTTAGCCCCTGCTTTCCTCAGGTTGTAAGACCCTTCAATTCCTCCTCAGCACTCTGCCATAAATGATTGTCTCCTTTTCTAATGTAGATCATATATAAGTAAGTAATCTCTGTATTAAACTGAGACTATTTAATACCCACTTGAAAGCTGCATTATTTGTATCATTGTAGACTTTGAATGCTATTCTAAATGTAACGATCTGCATATATGCTCTATTTTTTGCGTAGTGTCGTATAAGGACAAATAAATAATCTTGATATCTTGAGATAAAACTTTCAACCGAGGCTATCAGGGCAAAGGTGCAGAAGCATTTCAATTATGCGTGAACAGATAAGGAGAAATGGAGCAGTTATGGGGATGTTCCCTGATCTTCGTATGCTGACAAGTCACGACCACACATGAGCACACCAAAAACAGCTACTCAAATCTCGCCAGTCATTTATCAGTATAAGTATCTTGTTTATCTACTTTAATCAGGTTGCAATATGAATTAGTGGCTGTGCAGCGCTAAACTCATGTTGTGTTTGTAGCTCCTTCTTTAGTGAATAAAATGTATTTCCATCCTTCATTCACTTATGACTTGTTTATTCCGAACTGTGTTGTAACACTCATAAAGAACGGGTGCCAGCACACTCTGAACTTCCCAAGGACAAGATGATGATGATTATCTCTGCCATGGATCTCTGCCAGTTGATAGATTATTTCTACAAACATTAAGCCCGAAAAATCAATAACAATCTGTAGTTGACAATTGAGCTTGTTTTTGCAGTGCTTGGATTGCATTTGGCTTTTGAAGAATCTTTATTTCCTGTTACGTGGAAAATCAAAAGCTTCTTGACAGATCCGAATGTGTGCCGCTACATTTTTAACTTCAGTGTAGTAGTAAAGGCTTGACAAGCAGTATTACATTAAGCGTCACATATTCAAGAATGCACAGAAGACTCACAAATAACATGAAATATTCATGTAAAGCTTTGCCACCTGGAGCATGTTTTTGAGAACAGTTTTTACATCAGGCACCAGAGAGACTTTTAGTAGAGGAAAATCTTTATTGATTTCTTTTCTTGACTGAATAGATTGAGTAAACAAGCTTTCTCAGAGGACATGCTGCTTTAGTTTTGCTTCAATTTGCAGGATCCTTTAAAGTAGCCATCTTTCTAGCCTCAGTGTCTCTCTGTGGGCAGCTGGTTTATTCAGTAATGGAAAGTCATTCATCAAATAGATACATCTGAGTTTGTGTTATTTCCTTATAAATAATGTAAATGAAACCTTTTGTGTAGGTCACATTTAAGCAATCTTAGCATACAATATAAACATTTTGTTGGTGATGCACCGTATGTTTTTTTTTTTTTTAAAAACACACCAAGGAATGAAAATTACTACCCAGTCGGTCCTTAATGAGAGGACACAGACTAAATATGAATTATCTGAGGGAGAGAATTCAGGAGTGGACATACTGGGAGCAAGTGGTAGCCATGCAGATACTTAAAACAGCTAAAATGACCATTACTAGTAATACGCACTTGCACACCTGCACGCCCACACACACGCACTGTTGACTTTAACACTGGAGGGGAAAAGGGACCATTTTTCACAATTTTTTCTTGCTTTTCATACAAGTTAGTACCCCAGGCTGATAATACTTCTTTGTTTGTCAGTAAAAATGCATTTTATCTTTATTTCAATGCTTATTTTTCTCAATAATTGTACTTAAATTGAGACAGAAAATGTGTTATGTGCACCAACATCTTCCTTTGTATCTGCATGTTTTGGTAACATGCAGATACAAAAGATTCACACACAGGCAATGATTACTATAGAGATTATACTTAAAATGAATCTTTAAATTATAAATGTATTTTAAAAATCCTGCAATTTCAAAGAATACTGCAGGGTCTGATTCACTGAGTCTGATCATGCAGGCTTGTCCATGCTGTTATATAATTATGCAAATACAGAATGTGAAAATATAAATCATAATTCGTGACTAACAATGACTGAATCACTGAGCTTTTCCAGGCGGCGGGCTCAAAAGTCTCTGTTTCAAGTTTTTCAATATAAAAAGACAAATCTTACACAGAGAGCTGTAGAGAATCTCTCTCCATCTGCCTTCCACAGTACAGTGTGTCTAAAAATCATCTAAATTCTTTTTCTCGCATACCTCACAGATCTCACCTTACAGTAACACACTCTTCCCCTCTTTACGATCGAGTCCTTATCAGTTATTATTTATGATGCTCTTATTGTCCTGCCTTGACAGTGGAAAAAGCTGATAATCTCGGCGTGTTGGACTCCGATACAGGTAGATACAGGACAAGGGTAGTTTCCGCAGAACGTTCTTGGCTATCAGCTGCAAACTGTCTTAGAAGATAATAAAAGGTTTGCGTGATGGAGATAGGATAATCCTCGATATCTGCAATTACCATCAGATAGTCTCTTTTATCAATGAGGGTGAAAAATCACCGTACAGCTGGACTTGCTGACATTTGGGGAGTTTAGCAGGGGGGTTAACGTGTTTTCATTCTCTCATCTACCACTTACCACTGTCACTTCCCTGACTTTAATCTTTAACTTTTTCTATCGATGTTTGGTTTTTTACTGCTAAAAAACTGCTGATCCTCCTCCACAACAACACCCAGTGTGATCAGATAACCTCGGCTCTTTTCACCTCCCTGGTCTGGCACATGTACGCTGCTGTGTGGCTATTATGCAAGCCTGAACAGTTTCAGTCAGTCTTCTTTCATCAGCACGGCACTCGTCTACGAACCAGACTTTGCGTTTCTGTTTGGGTTTCATCTAGATGAACGATCTCCACATGAAACTCAAACACCGCAGCGTGATGTGCGTTACAGATTGTTGACATGGCATGGAGCGGTATACTGAAATCAGCAGCAAGCTGAAAACAGCATGTAAAAACTCTTAATACACCGCTGAGATGGATGAACTTTGTCCCTTTAAAGTTTGAACACAGGACCCAACATGAGAGTCTATCTCACCGTCAGTGGTAGAATGCAGCAAAAATACATTTACTCAAGTACTGTAGGCTACTTAACTACAAATTTGAGGTATTTGTCCCTACTTGCAGAGGTGGGAAGTGAGGAAGTAAAAACTTTGTTACTGTACTTTTTTAGGTATCGGTACTCGACTGGAGTGTGTTTTTTTCTGACAACTTTCGACTTCTCACTACATTTGAGCACAAAAATCTGTACTTTCTACTCCTTAGGCTTCAGCTTGCATGCCCTCTGCCTGGATAATCTTATTTTCTCAGTTGCTGTTGCTACTGAGTCTACCTTTAAGTTTAATAGTCTTTGAATTATAATAATATGAAGTGAGGTCCAGTTAGCTTTGACCAGAAATGGCAGACAGAAATATCCCTCAGAGGGATACTATTGACTTTTACAGTTTGAGTACATTTCAGCCTGTACTTTATGACTTTCACCTGGGTGAAGAGGTTGAATCAGTACCTCTACCTGAGTAAAGAATGTGTTTACCTCTCTTACTTGATTTTTACAGTGTATCTCAGAGGCAGATATTGCTCTTTTAAATCCACTATAGTTGTCTGGCATCTTTAGTTACTATTCAGATTACAATTCTTCACACACCCCCATCCGGTGAAAACCACGTATCTCCAGATGTTCGATATTGAACGTTTGTGATAAACCGAAGGATGAAGTGTCCCATTCCGTGTTGGGAGCTCAACCCTTAAGTAGACACACACATACTGCATGTTGGGATTATCATTGTCAACGCCTGTTTTGACGTGAATACCTAAATTGAACTTTGTTATTGTTTGATAAGCTGTGTTTACCCTGCTGTGATACATCAGTGTTAAAGGACTGGTTGACGTCTCCAGTCAGCCAGCATTCATCTCAGCAGGACTCTTTCATATCATGTTATCTTTACAGGTCAGGGCAGGAAAAGCACAGGAGGAATGAATATTAATTATGGCTCTGCTAGATTATTAGACTGTACCACTATATAGTTATTGAGACCCATTACAACAGAGCCATAATTAATGTTATAAATTATACCTGCTGCTTTTTTCTTTTCTTTTTTTTTTTTGAATAACGGCTGACTCGCTGGGTCAGACACTGCCTGCCTGACCAGACGTCTCATGACTCATCTAATCAAATATGAACCTGACGCAGTGAACGCTGAATGAGGAATGAAGCACAGTCCAAACACAGTGCCCACACAGTCTGAAGTGACACTGAGGGCTGTGACTCCTGCATGCCTCACATGAAACGCTGGCTAATGATTTCAAGGAAACGCAGGTGTGTTGTTAACCGACAGTAGGAGGAAGTAGGAAGCTGGGCGGATTTAATTCAAACACACATTTTCTCTCTTTTTTTTCCCTCTTTAATAAACAGGAAGGACGAGGGACTCACACCAGAAAATCAAGTACTGTGCTTGTATTTTACGTCAAGATTTCCTTTTTTTAATCACTTTTATACTTTTCCACTCTGCTACAATTTGGAGGCAAATATTGTGCTTTTTACTCCAGTAAGTCTATTGGATAACTTTATACAGCAGTTACTTTGCAGATCGCATGTTGCATGATCATTTCAAATAAATATATTTTATCAGCAACCACATTTAAAAAAAAACAAACAAAAAAACAGACTCCAATCATTACTTAGCTGTGTTTCTGATAGCAGAACATTTATTGCCAGAAAACTACTTTTGATACGCATTTATCAGATATCAGATACTTTACTACTTTTACTCAAGCCCTATTCATATGGGCGATTTTCACTTTCACCAAAGTAATATTTCAAAATGATAGCTTTACTTCTATTAAGTATTAATGTGGGTACTTTTTACAATCACAGCTTCAGTAGACATATGTAAGTATAATGAACAAAATGGACTTTAAGTATTCCAAGTAATGCCTTGTGCAGTAGAACGTTCCCTGGTGTTAACATTTCACTGTTATATCAGATGTTTTCGGAATAATATTGCTGTTGCATTAAACTAGAAGCTTTTAAGCACAATTTCAAAATAACGTCTAACGAGGTCAAAAAGCTCCCGCAACACTTCCAGGTTATGGAACTACTTTATTAGACCGATGTGTTTCGCTTCTGTCCTTCCTCGGGGCATTATGAAACAAATTACAAGCAGTATTTACTTAAGGTAGGAATGAAAATGAATTAAGTATATAAAACACAACCAATCATAAACATCAGCACACACACCATTTTCATAATTTTTTTTAATGATGACCTGGATGGCCACAAGCTCAGTCTAATAATAAAGTCGTTCTTCATACTACAAGTGTTGCTGAAGCTTTTTGAACTCATTAGTCTTTTTTCCTTATTGATGTACCTTAGAAGTAGGCAACGTTGTGCCTGAAACCCTCTACTCTGCCTCTACAGGATCATTTCTAACCAAATTCAAGTAAAATCATCTTTATCTTATTCAAGCATTAGAGGTAAGTAGTATATATGTCCCATGCAGAGGTGGGTTTTATGTAGGAATATGGTTATTACAGTGATAAAGACAAAGAACAGATTTGTGACATCACAAATGGAGATGTTTTATGCAGGAAAGCTTGACCCATTTTGACAAAGATAACTTGTATTTGTTTGTGGCAATTAAGAGCTCACAAATTCATACTGAGACTATTAAATGACTTTAAGGGCCTAATAACTATGTCCATCTCTTGTATTTAAGACATTACAAGGACAAGCAGACACCCAGCCAACATAACCTGAAATGTATTGTCAATCCAAATCATAATCTTTCTCTATTCAAACTGACCGATGAGCTTTGTTAATTGTTGTGTTTAGAAACATTATGTTACAGTTTGAGCAGCTCTTTAACTTTTTGCACCATCCTCTGCTGGACTTACTGGAGTTTATGTTGTTGATGTAACATTATATGCAAGCCTTGGAAATGTGTTTCAGGTCAGTGATCAATCAGTATCCCAGTGTTCATAAAATCAATACTCTACCAGCAGTGATTACACACTGAACAAAGACCCAAATGAGGAATTGCTCATTTTCTGCGGTATCGCTACACCAGCACCAGCTGCACTTACCCGGTCTCTTTCCTCTCTTTTTTTATCTAGAGAAAAAAATGTAGGTTTCTGCTTTGATATCTACAGTATACTAAAGCCTTTCTACATTTCTCTGTGATCAGCCAAGAAAAGCAAAAGGTTGAATCTCAGACATCCTATGACCACGTTATATTTATCTGTTAAAAGAAACCTAAAATGTTTAAGTCCTAAATAGGTCAATTTTCACCATGCTAGCAAAACTCGTACAGAATGGCAACATTTTTCAAGATGATGTATCCAAGTTAGAAATTGTGGTTTTCTGACAACACTGTTTAAATAATAGTGTAAATACACTGTGTTCATCGATTAGTTTTCAACTGGTTAACTGCCAACCAGGTTCAGATCGATTCATCTGTTTGAAGATTTTATGAAATAAAATATACTGTCAAAATACTCTGATTCCAGCTTCTTAAATGTGAATAGTTTGTGGTTTCTTTACTCCTCTGAAGATGAATATATTTGGGTTGTGGACAAAACAAGACATTTGAGGCATCAAATTGGGGTTTTTTCACTGTTTCTGACATTTTTCATACCATACAACTAATCAACTAATCATTCAGAAAATAATCCTTAGTTACAGCCCTAAGAAAAATGTGTCTTCATCCCGTCAATTTTGTGATTAAACCCTGACCTTAATGGAGAAATCTTACATGGCAAACAGGAATCTTAGGGAATCATGAATTTATTCCAGAAAAGTCAACATATCCAGGACAAAAACATTTCCTATCCCTATGAAAAATACATTAAAGGTGAAAAATAAAGCAAAATGCATGGCTCATTTGGAGAGTTAGGACAGTTTAGTTCTAAAACGTAACACAAAAGTAAAAAAATTAACATGCAACAGTTGTCAAAGTTCAAAAAGTAACCGACTACGTGAACTTTAAAATACAGTATGAAAAGGGGAGGAGTAGACATATCATTCAAAATCTGCGCTGTTTGTTAGGTCCATAGTCTCCAGGCCCGGGGAGGCCTCTGGGGAAGCCACCCTGGCCTCCTCCGGGCATGTTGTTGTTGTTCCCTGGCCCGGACATCATTGGAGTATTCTCAGCAGCCATGCCGGCAGCACCACCAGCAGGACCGGAATTGCCACCCAGCGAGGATCTGTTCATGGCCATCCCATGATTGCCCATATGCATCCTTATATCTTGCTCCCTGTTTTCATTGAAGTTGCCCCTGAAGCCCTCCTGCTGCCTCTTCATCATCTCTTCGTTGCGCATCCTCATCTCCTCCTCTCTCCTCCGGCGTTCCTCCTCCTGCCGGAGCTCGGCCTGTTTCCTCTTCTGCACCTCCTGACTGTGGAGCTCCTCCATCCTCCGCAGCTCCTCCTGGCGCCTCAGCAGGTCCTGCCTCATCAGCATCACCTGATGCTCGTGCCTGGCCGCCTCCATCTCAGCCTCCAGCTTCTCCTGAGCCTCCTTCATGTTGCGGTCCACCATTTCGTACTGCTGCTTCTCCATCTCCATCAGGGCCTTCCAACGCATGGCATACTCGTACTCGAAGGAGCCCGGCTGAGCGAATCGTGGAGGCTGCTCGCGCTCTTTGTGATACTGCTGGTTTTTGTTTATGATCTTTTCTGACAGTCCCTCCTCCTCATCCAACTGGTCCATAGGTTCCACTGTGATAGGTCGGGGGAAAGCTGTGAGAAGATAAGCACCATCACCACACTTATCCAAAGCCTTTCTTGCAGCTGGCTTCGAGGTGTACTCCACTATCCCCTTCCCCGTGGGCCTCCCTCGGTCATCCACTATGACCACAGCTCTCTCTATCTGACCAAACACCGCGAAAGCTTCTTCCAGCAGCTCGTTGGACACAAACTCTGGCAGATTTTTCACACTTAAAGCAGCGCCGTGTGTGGCAAATCTCACCCGGATGGGCCTTCCTCTGAACGGAGTATCATCCAGCTCGGCTCTGGCAATCTCTGCAATGATCCTGGTCTCCAGCCGGATGAAGCCGAAGCCCCTTTCCTTGTTAATAAAGATCTCATTGGCCTTGCCGTACTTGGCGAATAGCTTCTCGAGTTCCTCCTCAGTGACTCCGGTGGGAAGGTTACCTACAAACAGCCGGCTGCGCTGAGTGAAGGTTTTCTCCCCGGGCTTCCTGAAGCTCTGCAGGTCCAGGGTTAAGGCCTCATTGGGGCTAATATGTTCGCTGGGATCAGGCTGCTGCCCGTTCGTGTTCCCTCCGGGTCTTCTCTGCTCTCCCTGGCGGTTTGGGCCATGATTCTGCTGGGGGCCTCTGTTTCCTTGCATTTTTCGCAATTTGATTAAAACCCTGGTTTGTGTATAGCTCGATAAAAGGAGCAAATAGTGGCGCACAAAGAGCTGCGAAAATGGCGAAGCTGCGTGCTGCCGCGACGCTATTGTGACCTAATTTCCGTGCGACCTGTGTATATAAATCCGTGACGTCATGTGTGTGCGACGGCGCGAGAAAAACAAAAATCGTCTAGGCTTTTTAAACCTTATATTTTATATACCCAGTATTCTCTCATTTACTCTAAAATATAAATATATGTCATTTTCGTTTAGGTTGTATCGTTCTTTGGTCATTGTGTCACTCCTAAATCATATTTTGTCTTTCTTTGCACGCAGTTCTCGCGAGAATACGCGTTCGCCTTAAGGCAAACCCCAGTGATGTTTAGGGGGGTAATTTCGCGGGAATCGTATGTTTTTTGCTCGCTGACAAGAATTCAGTTATCAGAAAATATAGCTTATAACCTGATTTAAGACAAGTAATACCGCAGCTCGACTTTACCTCTGTAAAGGTAAGAGTGTTAAAAATGTCACATTTGCCGTACTCTCAGGAAAGTTGGCACGTTTTGGTAGAGCTCACGCAGCACGACTAGCTGTCATTAACGTTAAGTTATGCTAACATCCTTGACTTGCTAGAAACAAAAATAAAAACGCTTTTCTGGCAGCCATCAACTGTATATGTACCGACGTAGATGCAAACTCATCTCTTCATCTGCTTCAGGACAGTCATGTTCTCCGACCTGAGCGCCCAGACGGAGGGCTCCTCTCTGCTCTGCCGCCCTGCCTCCGAGGACCAGGGCCCGGTGTTTGAGAGGATGTCGCTGTCCTACAGTCTCTGCTCGGATCAATACAGAGTGGGGGAGAGGAGTTTTAGTCGCCAGTATGCTCACATTTACGCAGCACGACTCATGCAGATGAGGCCGTTGCTGTCAGAGAGAGCCCAGCAGAAGTGGGGTAAACTGAGGACATCTTGGACTCTAAAGCATCTGAATCATATGTCCATACATATTCTAATCATTGTCTTTTTCGGTCTCTGCCAGGATCAAATGTGCTCATCAGGAAGCTGTGTGATCTCCAGACAGGGGAACAGTGTTGCATTGTGGGAACCTTGTTTAAGCGTATGGACTTGCAGCCATCTATTCTGAGGGAGATCAGCGATGAGGTATGTAGTCATGCAAAACACACCAGCTGACGAAATATAAATCAGCTGCTGGCGTGTTTCATGTGTCCCTTCTTTGCCGCTTTTTCTCTTCTTCAGCACAACTTACTGCCCCAGCCTGCAAGAGCCAAATACATCAGTGAGACAGACGAGCTCATCCTGGAGGACGAGCTGCAAAGGATCAAACTGGAGGGCAAAATTGACAGAGACAAGTGTGTCACAGGTCAGGACCTTTCTTGTGGTCGAACCAACGAAGGATCACAGTAATGCGTCACTCACATACAGCTGTGGTCACGTCTCTTGTCAGCCATGGGGTCTCCTCTCTTTCAGGTAGCGTTATTGCAATATATGGAGCCGAGAGGAACGATGGGAAGTTCACAGTTGAGGACTTTTGCATGGCCGATCTTCCTCTGCAGACACCAAGGCCTGCACTCAGCTCTGACAGGTAAACACACACACACACACACACACACAGACAGCTTAAACGCTCGACTTTTAAGGTTAAAGATTCTAATGCCGTTATCTGTGTCATCCAGGTTTGTGCTCCTGGCTTCAGGACTTGGTCTTGGCAGTAGTCATGCCGACAGCATGCTGGGGCTACAGTTGCTAATTGACATGGTGACCGGGCAACTCGGCGATCAGGGGGAGCAGAGTGGGGCAGCAACCATTTCCAGGGTTCTACTGGCTGGAAACCTGCTCAGCCAAAGCACCCAGGACAAGGACGCCGCGACGAAGGTAGCTAGCACTGCTCTCAACCTGACACACATATATTTACATTCTGTATCTCTCTTACTAGTTTTACTCTTTCAGAAAAGAGGTTGAACGTTTACTGAAATACCTGTTTTACCCTCTCTTTGTGTCAAGCCCAAGTACCTCACCAAGAAGACTCAGGCTGGTAGTGTGGAGGCCATTCGTCTGCTGGATGAGCTGCTGCTTCAGCTCGTGGTGAGTCTGACTCATCGAATTGAAACAAGACTTATCATTCATAACAAATGACTGAATAGTTGATCATGAAAATCGTTTTTAGCTCCAAATTGAGTTGTCATAACTACAGAGAAAGTGTCACTGTGTCACTGCCTCCTGCTGTTCCAGGCCTCACTTCCAGTGGATGTTATGCCGGGCCAGTTTGACCCCACCAACTACACCCTCCCACAGCAGCCTCTCCATCGCTGTATGTTCCCCCTGTCCTCGGTGTATCCCACACTACAGTTGTCCTCCAATCCATACATAGCTAACATTGATGGAGTGAGGTGAGCAACACCATACACAGTCACTATCTTCCTTGCTTCTAGTCTTAGTAAGTGTGTGGATCCTGGAGCTTGTTTGTTTGTTATTCCCCAAAGGTTCTTGGGCACATCAGGTCAGAATGTCAGTGACATTCAGAAGTACAGCAGCATGGACAGTCACCTGGAAATACTTGAGGAGACGCTACGACTCAGACACCTGGCACCCACAGCGCCAGATACACTCGGTTAGTCAGACAAATTGATGCAGGATATGACAAAAACCTTTTGCGTGATATTGGTTCGGATTGTCACAATGTTTTCTTTGCATTTTTATGTCAGGTTGTTACCCATTTTACCAAAAAGACCCTTTCATCTTGGAGGAGTGTCCCCACGTCTACTTCAGTGGCAGCGCTCCAACTTTTGATTCCAAGCTCATTAAAGGTCAGTGTGTAATCTGAACATGTACATCATAATATTCTGTCTTTAGACTGAACATAGAAACCCTCTTTTTTCATTTGAAGCTTCTCTTTTCATGATTTCAAATAAAGCCTCAAATGTCTTCATCTTCATCCTACGTGGTGGTTTTGGCTTGTTTAAATAGATAAACCGTCTTTATTGACTGTAAATGAACCAAACTAGCGTTTTATTTTATAAGACACATTTCTACAGTCATTGTGGTTATCAAACTGATGACATCTTAATGGAGCACGGAGCGCAAAGAAAAAGCAGACCCATACTATGATCTATTTTTTAATTACTGAAGAAATTTACTATAGTATTGCTCAAGCAGAAATCTGTGTGTTTGTATTTTGTGAAAGCACCAATAGTCATCCCTACAGTATTGTCTCGATATCAAGGTATTTGCTCAAAAATATTGTGATATTTTATTTAATGGTCCAGTGCTAGCATTTATGAAGTGATTTGTGGAGATTTCAAAATATTTTGATACATACGGTGTATCCAAATATAGCCAAAAAATATTGTGATATTATGTGCAGGCCGTATTGCCTAGCCCTACTGTTTTCCTTCTTAATAATGTGCCAACATATTTCCTCTTCTCCTCTTCTTCTGCCAGGTCCGGATGGCCAGGAGGTCCTTTTGGTCACTATTCCAGAGTTCAGTAGCACCCAGACAGCTTGCCTGGTCAATCTACGTACTCTTGAGTGTGAGCCCGTCAGCTTCTCAGCTTTCTCTGCTGACGAGGATGAGGAAAGTGAGATGAACATCAGCCACTGAGGGTCCACATCCACACACGACTGCAGTCCACACATACACATTCAGACTAATTTCTGTTGATCACAGACTCATCACATCAACATTGGGCTGATTATCACACTCCTTGTTACACTGCTATCAATGTCATGAAGATCAAGGAATTGTTGTTAAACAGAAATCAGTGTTCACGAAGCTGCTAAAAAAAGAGAAGACTAGAGTTGTGTATTAACAAGCGTTTATTTGAAAAATAACTCTTCTGACCCAACTTGTCTGAGGAAACGTGACAGAAGATTCTTTCCCTCTGACTCTGTTACCAGCTTTGAACAAATGCTTTTTAAAACCTTTAGTGACGGTTTATACTTTAAAAATATGTCTGCCATGGATGAAAACAGTGTAAATAATTAAACTCTGGTGAAGTAAAAAAAAAAGTCATGACTTTTGCTTATGTGTATTTGACAACCCTACAATATAAAACCTGTTCATGAAGCAAAAAGACAGAGCAAGTCAGAAAAATGCAATGTGATCTGTCAAAGTGAACTATGATTAATTAACAGGGTCCATTTCTATGAAGAGACACTTTGGTAAGTATTAGATACACTATCTTTATACAATGAATGTAGTTAATATTCAGCACCTTGTCATTACTTATACACAAACCTGTGACCCTTGTGTGATTCTTTATGAACCTGCTCAAAGTACAACAAGGCAACAAACTACAGGAGGAGAGAACAGCTGTGTGTTTACTGAGTCGTGTGTGTTTAGTTTAATAGTCATCGATCTTGTACTCATAGTTATAATCCAGGAAGGAGTCTGTGAAACCGCCAGGTGTCGAGGACTGACCCTCCCCTATGACCCACGAGTCGTACCAGGATGTGGTGGTCTCTGGTGTTGTGGGAATTGTAGTTGTCGGGGGCAACGTCGTTGTCGTTCTTAACCTCAGTAATCTCTGTTGGCGAAGGCGACGGAGACGAGCTATCCTGAGCCTCCTCCGCCTCTCGGCGCTGATTCTTGAGTTCTCTGAATACCCGTTGTTGCTGTCAACCACACGCCTGTTGCCATTAGTGACTGCAGGGTTCTGTACTCTGTTGTTACTGTAGCTGAGTCGGATTGGCTTGTTGCCGTGGAGGGCCATGATCTGTAGATAAATGATGAAAGACACTTTAAGAACAGGGTTTATACGAAGTCTTGAAAGTTTAGAAAATGCTTAATTTTAGACTCAACCAATTTATCGATTGGCCAATATTGGCCTATCACAGATAATATCGGTACCGGCGCAGTATTGTCTGAAATGTGGCAATGTGAAAATATTCTTGTGTTTTTAATGCAGTGAGATTTTAATGCAAAAAAGATGCTGGGGGTAGTTTATAATAAATTACAATCCCAGGAGAAGTTGACTGTTTCAGTGCTCTGATGTCATTTTGAACAATAAAGGGTTTGGTCTGTGCCTCACCTGTTTAATGCGGTCCCAGTTGGACTTGGCCAGGTTGAAGCTGCAGGCGGTTGCTCCTGACTGGTAACCCACCACACAGAGTTTGGTCACAGGGGAGAAGCCCTCAGCTCGAGCCGTCACGCGGTACTCGCCCGGGTTGAGCAGCCGCCAGTAGTCCCCTGTTGGTGCTACAATGACAGAGGAGATAGACCTTTTGTTTCAAGCACAGAGGGTGTATGTTGTGGTTCAAAGTTAAAACATGTTAGAGTCAGTAAGGGGAAGACGAGAAATCCGTCAACAGACCTGTGGTGACATCATGGTTTATTCCCTCTACAGACACTGTGGCATTTGCAATGGCGTTCCCTTGCTGGTCCTTCACAATGCCCCTGATGCCACGATGCACCTACATAGAGAGGGCAATAGTTTAATAAACCTGTTTATTAAAGAGTTAAGTCATGCTAGCAGCTCTGCATTGCGCTAAATGCTAAAAGGCTCACAATGACGATGTATAGAATCTACCTGTATAGCTGGTAGAAAATGTACCATGTGCACCACCATAATTTAGCATGTTAGCGTGCACATTTTGTTTTAATCGGCTCCTAACACAAAGTACAACTGAAGCTGATGGGAATGCCTTTCATTTCATTCATTCATGGAGAAAGTGACATTTTGAACTGATGATGATGGTGCTGGATGAAAAGTCAGGGGATCACAAAATTCAAGAACTCATCCTTCGGGGCCAATTTATATTTGTATCAAAGTTCTTGGAAATCCATCCAATAGTTGTTGAGAGTTCACCAAAAGCCAAACGTGTAAAATGGTGACAGAGGATCAATGCATCCACTTGGGATGTCTTGGCAGCAAAAACGTGTTACCTTACTAAGTATATTTGTCTTACTTCAGGTCAAAACTATCTCATTATACTTAAACCCCCCCCACTGCTGGTGGAGTAGCAGTGATAGACATTATCATCCTATTACAAGACGCTGTGCCATCAAAATGAGTTTGAAGCTGTTATTTTATGGGGAAAAGTTACATAATGTTTTTATATAAGAAAACAATTAGCAAAAAAGTTGCCTTCCATTAAGGTAAATGGAACTCGTTTGTAGATTTTTTTTTTTTTTTTTACTTGTTCCAAGCCAGAACCACCTTGCTAGCATACTTAATTTAGAAGTGGCATTACGGACATTGACTTCCCTTCAGCCATGCTGCTAAAATGACTGAATACGAAAGGTTGGCAAGTTGAATTGGTTCCAAATGTTGCTAAAGTTAAAATATGATGAGTAACATTTGACCAAGTGTTGCTCAATTCAATCTTCTAAAGAGCTAACTCCAAAAAAGTTGGGTTGCATGTAAAACAGAAATAAAAGCACAGAGCAATGATTTTAAAATCCAATCCAAAACCTGTATTCAATTAAACACAGTACAAAGACAAGATATTTAATGTTTAAACTGATGAACATTGTTTTTGTAAATACAAACATAATTTGATTCCTACAACATGCAAAGCGAGAAGAACCACAGCATCCTGGCTTTTTTGGAATCAGAGCTGTACTTAAGTGCCTTTGATTGCATACGTTCTCATAAAGACGCTTAACTATGCATTCCAACCATGAGAGTTCAGAGACGCCAGTCAGTATATCATGTGTCTCATGCTGTGTGAGTATGTGTGACTGACCTGCTCCATGAAGATGAGCATTGCTTCTCTGTTCTTCTCCCACTCATGCACCAACTCATTCTGATGAGGGAACTTATCACATCCCAGGAATATCGACAACTCAAAACAGTTTGTGTTCAGATAGCTGAAATCATTCATACCTGGAGAGGGGAGAACACGCACATTAACCTCAGAGCCTGCACTACACATATTGTCCACCAGAGTGTGTTATAAATGCTTGCAGACCTGCAAAACATATGATGAGCCTACTGGCATCCACTTACTTCCTGTGACTGGCTTCCATTTGGCCCGGTTGACGATGCCATGCCCCCCTGCAGGAGTGCCTCCGTGGCAGGAGCCGTGGTAGTTGTGTGTCATAGACAGGTGTGTAGAGGCGTACGAGACAGCCAGCCATCTGAACAGGGACTCGTCTGCAATCACCCGAGGCTCATCCTCAGGCTCAGAGTGCTGGTAGCCAGCGCTTCTTCCTCTATCATCCTCTTCCTCCTCTCTGTGGCCGTAACCTTGGTTGTAACTGTGGTCATAGCCGTGGTCGTGGCCGTGGTCGTGGCCGTGGTCGTAGCCGTGGTCGTAGCCGTGGCCGTAACCACGGTCATAGCCTTGGCCCCTCCACTCCTCCTCCGGCTCTGCGTATCCCCTTCCCCTCCAGTCCTCCTCTGGCGCCTCGTGATAGCCCTGTCCCCACTCTGTCACATCAAAACCTTCATCTTCATACCTATGAGAAATGATTGTAGTTAATTAATAGGATTGTAACTTGGAGTGTTTTGTGGATGACAAAGGTGGAGGTAAATGAGATCTTAGTAATAAGAGTGTGAAGCAGGGTGACAACAAGTCATACTGTCTCTTCTTGCGGCTGTGGGGTTTCTGGCTCTCGGCAGGCTTGTTGAGACGAAAGCTGTCATAAGGATAGGCCACAATTGACTCCCCGCCCTGGAAGTTCGCACCCAACACAAATGGATAGCTTTTCATCCAGGAGATTATGGCCCTGGTTTCCACAGCAATCTGGAACAAAAACAGGAAGATCAGGATCACACAAACAGTGGAGAAAAAAACTAGGTGAGCAGTATATCCTCATCTTTGTTTGCTGAGTACACCACAATAATTTTTATACAGAACAAAGGTCTTTATTTATACTAAAACATACACTTGCCTATGAGGAGAGGAGTTTTTAAGGGGAAACTCAGAGAAGTCTACAGTAAAATGTAATTGATTTTTGTTCACTACAGTAGGGGTTCTCAACCTTTTGTAACTTAACTCTTGCAACCACCTTCCCAAATAAATGAAAACTGAAACATAAATAAGGATAACAAATATAAGATGTTATCATATTCAATACTTTGCTCAGCACTTATGAGTGCTCGTGTGGTCAAGCTCAAAAGAAGGAGCATGAGAATATGAACAGATGTTTCCACCGGATATACAAACTTTCTTTGATCATGGAGTGTAATGTAGCTTTACAATTTTGTGGCTTGTCACAGAACAAAAAAATGATCATATGATACATGCTGAATTCACAAGAAGGCCCATTTACAATGACATCATCACATAGACTGCCCCCTAAGCACCTCAAACTGTGGCTGACTTCCTGCGTCCCTGGGCGCAGGGTTGTCACCGGCAAATTTTTCATTTAAAAAACTGATCCATTTATGTGTCACCACATCTGAGGGAACATTAAAAGTAGCTAACTCTTGCAAAACGTTTGCTTCTGCCTGATGATGTGCTGTAATTAGTACCATATTCAAACGTAGACGGTCAATAAAAAGATGCTTCTTATTATATGAATTCTTGAGCACACAGATATAATTATAACAATGACTAGTTTTGCCCTAACTGGAGATCTTCTGTCATCAGCATTTTTGAATATCCTGTTCTAAGACACAACAATACCCTGGTCCTTACTGAGCTGTTGAAATCAAAGCCCTCTGGTATGGGTATGTGGTGATTGGGGGTGAGTTTGGGCACCATGCCCTTTTCTTCAGCATCCCACAAGATGCTATTCAGGTCGGGGAAGTTCTGAAAGATGTCAATGCCCTCGTTAGTGAAGTGCCCCGTGGTCCATCCGCTCAGCTCTGATCCCTGCGGGGGAAAAAGTGAGATGAGCTACACATGGAGAAATGTCACCCCAGACCACCAACACAGCATGATTCACTGGCATTTCCCGTTTATTTCTCTCTTTGTTACTTTTTGTTTGTCAGTTAAGAAACATTTTTTTTTTATGAGCACAATCACTGACCGCCTCAAAAGCTTCCTCATGTCCGTCAGGGTTGAGCGAGGGCACCAGGTGGATGCGTATTCCCTCGACCAGCTGCTGGGCTCTGGGGTTTCTGTCTTTGTACTCTTTGCACAGGTACTGCATGAGAAGCAGGATCATCTCCCGTCCCACAGCCTCGTTTCCATGGAGACCCGCCGTGAAGCGAAACTCTGGCTCACCTGCAGAGAAGACCAGACAAGACTGTAGTTATTTGTCTCCTTACTGTAATCAGCTGACTTCCACCTGGTGTTTATTAAGATTTACAAGAATCATCGGTGGTGCCTTTGAGACCCAACAGTCCTCTGGTTTTGATAGAACTAATTTCAGACTGTTGGGACATTGGAGAAACAACTACTGGTTTTGGATTTCCCTAGAATGAAAACGCCCTTTTATAATTTGGTATTGATTGTGAAATATATTGCATGATATGCTGTGTATAAAACATTTTTATTTGCAAATTTCATGGTCATATGAACACATCCCCACCTATTTCGTGCTCTGTCGGGTTGCCGGAGATGATCATGGCCATTATTTCCCGTCCCTTAGAGCTGCGGCCCAGGCTGTAGATGCTGGTGATGTTGGGACACTCGTCGTGCACCGACTTCATAAGCTTAACACATGAGACGAAGGAGACAGTCAGTGTTGAAAGTATCGACTATCATTATATTAACACATTATTTCTGAAATAGCTGATGACTATTAAAACCATGAAACAAATATGCAGCCTATTAAGTTAAAAGATAAATTCAACAATACACAGTAGGCCAATCTGATTTATCTGTGCTACTGAAAAAACATTACAAATCATCAGTTGTTCTCTGAAATTTGGGAATAAGATGGACTCTGTTCTTTTTCAGTCTAATGTTCATGTGGGAGGGTCATTTTGCCTTCCTGGTTTAATGTTGAATTCTTCCTGGGAAATCATGTAGTCTCTGGGAAAATAACTGAGGATTTCTTGTGGCATGCAATCATCCAGCAGACGATGTGAGGATGTAAGGGGTACTCACTGTAACCATGTCTGAATAACTGTGGTGTTTGAACTCCAAGTAATCGACAGGAGTCACTTCGTTTTGCCTGTACTGAACATCAGCTGGATCTGTGAAACAAGAGCGAACAAAATGTGTAATTAATTTCACGTGTGTGCTCATTTTTTAAGTGGGTTCATGTTTTTGAGTCTCACCATGCACGGGGCAGCCGAGGACCTCCAGCCTCATACACAGAGAGCCGTTCCAGCTCTGAGGAATGATTCGGATGTAACGGGCCAGCATGGGCTCTGCCAGCTGGTTCATCACTGGAACGTCCTTATCACTGTTTCCAAAGAACAACTTGGCCAGAGAGAAGGAGGTAATAATGAGTCAGAGAAAGAGGGGGGGAGCAGGATGCAATATTAACTTTTTGTTAAGTGCTAGTTCCAATTTCACTGACCACTCAATGGATTCCTACTGGTTTTTTTTGCTGCTGAGTTAAGCAAATCTACCAGCCACCAGCATATTTCACCAGCATGTGATGTGGTGCATGAGGAAGTGGCATCATTTTAGGTGAACTCACCCAGTCAGCGTATCCATCGTGGATGGTGGTCCATTCTCTGCTGTCATTGCTGAAAGCCAGGAAGTAGGACGTCACAAAGTCATTCCTGAAAGAAAATGATGAGAAGGGTTACAATGATATTGCGATATTTTTGGCGATATCTTGATACACAATATATATTTAGATATTTATCTCAAACAATACTTGAGGCGACCAAATTTAATTGATATTGTACTTTTGCATATCATCACGTCTGAATCAGATTTCTGATGACTAATCATCAGTAATGTCGATATAATGTAATATAAATAAAGTGCCTAAAGGCAGGTAGTTGAAAAGTAAGACACCCTGAAAGTACACTTACGCCATATCATGATATAACAATATCAAAAATCCAAGACGATATGTAGTCTCATATCAGAATAACAATACAGTATCCATTTGCTGCCCAGCCCCAACATCCTCAAAGCAGTACGTTGAGTTTAAAAAAGGGCAGTGTCTTTTTTGTCTTACTCAATAGCAGAGTCTCGTCCTTGAGTTATGACCCCTGTAAACTCTGTCTCCTTGCGAGCGTCGATCTCAAACCAGTGGTTGCTGTCCTCTGAGTTTGCACACCACGCTCCCCCTCTCATGTCATCTTCATCGTCTGAGCCCTGGGAACCACAGAGACCAGAACACATACTGCTAGGTCCTTTGACTCGGTAACAGATTGAGCTCACACACTTTACTGTGCAAATTCAATCCACATATCAGCTTATCATGCACTGACATGCAAGTTATTTAACTCTGCACATACATCACAGATGCCATTATCATTCTGAGTTCAAGGAGGGTAGACAGCAAAAACCTTCAAACAGTTAATCAGCTGATTTAAACATTGCTGAACATAAACTGCCAAAGCAGCTAATGGAAATGACAGACTCAGCAATAACAGTATTTTCCGACATGTTTCCAGTAGCTGGTGCTTATTCTGAGGCTTGGCTGTATGTAAGTGATAGCTGTAGTGTATGTAAGCAGTCCTGCTCTGATTGTTGTGTACCTGCATGTTGAGGCGCGCCCTCTGAGGTGCAAAGCTATACTGAGACATTGACGAGGCTGTGAGCTGGTCTGGCTCGATCTTATGGGACTCCATCCCCAGGGGAGGACACTCTGCCACGTACACAATAGAGAGAATCGAATGATATGTTATTAATTGTATTAGCAAAGTGTATGCAATGTTTTCCAGCTTCACTCAAACTTACTCTTTGGCTCTTTGAAGACACGAGGTCTGTTCCTGGCCCGCTCCTCTGCCTCCTTCAGCTTCTGCACTCTCTCTGGCAGAGGTCAGAAAAACAATCTTAATGCCAAATAAATTGTGCTGTCTTGGCTGAATATTTCCGTTCCCTCCCTGTGCCCAGAAATGATCTAGGAACTCATCATTATTTTGCAGATTTGATATGCCAAAAGCCCCCAAGATGAACTGGGGGGCTGGAAGGCAGTGGTAAAACAACCCAGATGCTCTAATTTCCCTCCCAGTCCACTGTGCTCTGAACACAACTCGGATCATCTTGACCCAGAGGGTTTACTGTTGAAGAAAACAACTGAATCCCATCTATCATTGTCGTCATTTATATTTTGAAATACACCGACCTGCGTGTCACATTGACACGCTAGTTTATTGCGTCTAGTATGCCTGCCATATGTCTTACTGACAGTGGGAATGTGAAACATGTTCAGCTCATGTATAGGCAGACAAGCACATGCACCCACTGAGTGATTTCAGGGGGGCGTGGGTGACCTGTTCAACGGGTGGACGAATAGTTTGTAGATGCTTTCGTGCTGACCAATGATGAAATGTAACATAAAGTACATTCACATTTACCAAAATGTAATCTTAACTGTAGCTGCAAAGCTAAAAGCATTAGCGCACATTCTGTCTGAAGTAGGTGACTGTGCATCCAGGAGATAATCACATCTTTGCAGATTGATTTGGGATCTCAGGGCTTGAGACTTGGATTTCGCAGTATGACCTGTATTGAGGCATGTTGTGTTTTTTCCATTGGATTTTTTCGTGTTTTAAAACAAGCTCCCAGCTGCTTCAGTTGTTTAGCAGAATGCTGCAACGCTGTTCTGCTGTGAAGCTCCTGAAATGTTTTTTTGACTATTACATTCAACTTTCCATCAGCATCAGTTTGAGTAGATAATATCTCAATTTCATTTATGGGTGAACCTTTGACTAGACTTTTACGGTACCTCTTTTTTTATACGTCCACTCCACTTCATTTTTATCTGCAATCAGATCAACAACAAAAGAACCCTGATTCCAGTTGTCAGAGAAATGCAGAATATGGGATCCAATAAAGGGCCAGCCCGATAATCAGTTGACTCATAGTATTTTACTTTTGATACTTAAGTACATTTAATATTGACTTTAAGACTTCACTCAAGTACTATTCATATGGCTGACTTTCACTTATATTAATATCTTAACATAATATCTTTAATTTTGCAATGCAATTTTATTTGTAAAGCACATCTAAAGCAATATCCTGAAAGCAATTCAATGTGCTTTCCAGGATAATGGAAATACATCATCCAGGCTATCCAGATACAGCGAAAGAGAACAGATTTACACTGCAAAACTGTAGAAGTACAGGTAGTTTTTTTTTGTTGGAGTTTAACAGCGTTGTTAACTGCTGACCTTTCTTTCAATAAAATTCAACTCTGATCCTTATTTATCAGTTGCTAGGGTGGCGGGGGGAGGTGGACTTTTTTTGGCCTCTAAAGGGGGAATATCTGAAAACTTTTGAGATGATGTAAGTGTCGACACACATCTGCATTTGTGCCTCTGTGTCACAGATGAGTGCTTCAAGACTCATAAACGTCTGAATTTATGCCCAAAGTTAGCTAAAAATGCTTTTCACTTCAAGCACAGATAGCAGCGAAGCGTCCACACAGGAAGTGCCCCATTGACACCGGTCTCGACAGTGTTGTATATCATCCTCTCCAGACTCGCCTTAACCGCCGCCTAACCTCACTACACACAGCCGACACGTGGCAAAAAGGAGCTGAATTTGATGTGCATACTTCAGAGCAAAACATTACAACATCATCTGCCTGCTATTCACCCATGGTGTGTTTTTTCTTTGTTACTTTTTACGAATCCACTGCATGCACATCATTCTCAGTTGACCCCCCTCCCCTCATTCGCTTTGCTTCAGCCCAGCTCACAAAAGATTTATGACCTTTTGTTTTTTGGCTGATCTCCATTTTGTTTCGGAAGGATTGAACTCCTGTCCCTGCCAAGCAACTTAAAGCAAGTATCACAGGCCTCCTGACATTGGCATGGCGGGAAATCACATCTGCATTCTGCTATCACAGAAATGTGATCAGAGGCTGGAGACACATTAGAGCTGTTGTCTCTTAGTACTTTTGAACTGAGGTCGCAGGCCACGTTCTCTGCATTGGCAGCGACAGTATCGCATGGAGTCTGACATGACTGTGCAGAGAGCAAGAATAAAAAAAAGGTCTACATCTGGGTTTTCTTACCTCTCTCCTGCTTCTCTCTTTCTTTTTGAGCTCTCTCCCTCTCCTTCTCAACCCATTTGTCGTCTGTCTCGTCTTCTTTCCTCCCTGTGGAAACAGGAAAATCAAGGATAATTTTATGTAAATGCCTTTAAATAAACTAGTGTTTATGCATGTCTTTCTGGGTTTTAGCAAGCCATTAGGAACAATAAACAGTAAAAAGGTCACAAAGGAGCAGTTATAAATCTGGAAAGTTGTTGACCAGAGTTGTTGACCAATTTTCATTGCTGCCTGTTTTGTTGGCAGGAAGTCTCACTGCAGATTAAACAGTGGATCTAATATACAACATTTGTTTACTGATTTGTTTCAGTTGTGTGTGTGTGTGTGTGTGTGTTATGTGTGCACATACTTCCATATTCGTCGTAATCCTCATACCACGTTCCTTCATAGGGAGAAGTGGTTGTTGGCTCCTCTGTGTAAAAAAAGACCAAACATGGAGTCAGACGCCTCATTCAATCACTGAGATGCATCGCTACGTCACAAGTAAGATTTTATGAGAATACATGGTTTACTATGCAAAGTTTTCCAGGTTAGTACAGCCCTGGTTTACGCAACCACGACAACTGTTTTCTATTTGGACGCTGACATGTAATTAAGTTGTTAAATCTTTAATTTACATTTACGAGAATCATAGCAGAGTTCGGATTTGATGACTGAGTAACGTTTTGTTGACTCTGCGGAACCAAGCAAACCCACCCACTACTGTTTAAATAAGTAGGGCAGGTTTGCTCACAGTCTCACTATAATGTTATTCCCATGTGTTGCTCATGATTTCTCATCTGCTTCCACCCGAAAAGGCACAGATGGAATGGACATTTCGTCTACATCTCAAGCCTATAAAGATTTCTTACTAGTTACCTGCCTAATTTCAGTTCAATTTGATGTATTTCTAATGTGTTTAAAGGGACCGCAGTTACCTGGTAGGGTTTCTACTTCGATTTCAGGGCTGACTTCTTTACCATCAGGGAATGGAAGATTATCTGGAGCCTCAACTGCAGGGGTGTAAAAACAAAACAATAAAATATTTAAAAGGTCAAACAGGAGATTAAATTAGTGTCAGAAGCAGACGGGGCAACAGGAGAAAGTAACTCTGAGTGTGACTGAATCAGTGGAAACGTTGGAAGCGCAGGGGTGCTGTACAGTTTGCTGGAAACACAGAGTAATGAGAACATGTCATTCTGGTCCAGAGTGTCGCAGAGCCACAAGACCCACTGTTTCCTACATCTGATCCTGTGGAAAATTAGTTCAGTCACTGCTGAAGATGAAGATGGAGATCCTGAAAAGGATATTTGTACCTGGTATTACCTATTCAGCTTCATACAAAAATAGTAGAACAACGACTTTTGATTATCAGAGAGCTGACTTTGGAGGATCCTGTGCAATAAATATAATCTAATGGGTGTTGATTTTGAATTACAAGTTGTCTAGAAAAAAATCACTGATCATTATTTAAGATAACAAAGCAAGCCGGTCTTTTGCTTCAACAACAGTGGGTGATTAATGATTACTTGAAATCTTTAGCTGCAATTCATAACAAATGTTTTGTTTGCTTGGTTTCTTTAACTTCGGAGCCGTTCTAGAACTCATACCATCCAGAATGGTTGACAGAATGTACGACAGATCATTTAAAGACCACATCAAATCAAGTTGTTTAGAAAAATCGGCAGCTTTTTGTGTTTTCCCAAGCAGGATTTTTCTAATTTAAGGAAATGTACGAGTCTTTTTCTACAAGCGTGCAGAGATGAGTCATGTGGTGTTCTCTCTGATTCAAATCAAAATGTTATTTACTGATGGAGAACAACTTCCTGCACTCTTTCTTTGAAACACATTTTCAGCCTCAGATCTCAAACCTAGAATCACTGATCAACTGTATGCTTGGCTATTAGCAGCACAGTAAAATAAGCAGCGATGAGGCAGCGTGGTGCGTGTAGTAATCAAACTTGAAACCGCTGGTGAAAAATGCAGTGCAAACAAGCCCTATAACTAAACAGTTGTTCGTGCAACATTATTTCTTGTTTTTGTCTACTTTATCAGCTGACATCACAAGCAATTTTGAGTTCATTAACACCAGCACGTGAGTCAACACAACTAGCTGGCCCTAGAGTTAAAGCAGCTATATACAACTTTCCTTTTTGCTGATTCTGGTGGACCCTGTGGACGAAATTGGTAAAAGCACCATTGCAAAGCTCTCGATTTGGCTATTAGAGCCAGAAACACACTACATGTTTTATCATTTTGTGATGTGTGTGATCACTATGTGAGACTACATTCCCTATTAACGTTATGACTTCATAATAATGCGCTGTTGTTAAGATAAAGCTCAATAACTATTGTAGGCCTGTTGTTCTGCTGCTCTCCAGTAATACATAGGAATCACTGCCGTGCCACCAGACTACTGATCAGCTTCTTTCCTCAGGCAGTGAGACTCTGCAATTCATCCTCAGCACTCTACCATAAAAAATGGTTTTCATTTTTGGAATTCAACCTGGTAACAGGCAATAAGAAAAACTAAGAACAATACAGAAATATCAAAATTCTTGCTGATGGTCTCATTTGCTTATCTGTATCATATAAAGGCATCTTTATTACGTTGAGAGTGTTTGATAACCAGTTAAAAAAGGTCCTCAAAAATATTTTTTTAGTTTAGTTTCAGTCTTCTCAGCCTCAACATTTGTTACAGTTATTATTAATCGTATAATCTGTTTTTTTTCAGCACCTACTGTCTCTACTCAAATCATTTTCTTTGTTGAGATAAATGATCATCGCAACGATAATGGTCCTCATTATGGTTTCATCTCAAGCTATTCATGTTTGATAAACTGTCACCCCACAGACATTCTGATTCAAAACAAAGCAAGAATATGAGTCAGACATACATGTGGCGTCCCAGTAATCACTGTCATCTGTCCCTGCCTTCCCATCAACCTCGGGCGCAGGGGGGGTAGGGTCCACCTCTTGCCAGTAGCTGTCATAGTTGTCAGTCACAGGAGCATATGGTTCCTTCTCCTCTGGTTTCCAGTAGTCATCATAGTTGTCAGGCGCTGGAGTGGACAGCTCTGTCTCCTCTGGTTTCCAGTAATCATAGTTGTCAGGTGCTGGAGTGGACAGCTCTTTCTCTTCTGGTTTCCAGTAATCATCATAAGCGTCTGTTACTGGAGCAGATGGGTCTTTCTCTTCTGGTTTCCAGTAGTCATAGGGAAGATCTGTCATTGTAGTCTCAGGCTCAGGCCTGGAGGGTGTGGGATCAACCTCCCAGTAGTCATCGTCTGGCTTCCAATACTCGTCTGACAGAAAAACAGATGGAAAGGTAGACTAAGATGTCAAGACTAAAATATTCAAATGGTTATTCGATTTAGACACTTTTTACACTGCTTTTTAGTTTTAAATGGGTTGTGAATGTAATATGCAAGGCTTAAAATGAACAAAACATTCTTAGAAATACGATACAGCTACCATGATACAAACTGTTCCTTCTCATTTTGGGGAGATCGAGAATTGTCTTTTCATTGTTCATCACCCCAAGCGTTTATTTCACTAATTCCTTTTACAATTAATACAAAAAAGTCCTCAATGAGTGACACATGGTTGGTGCATGGTTGGTCATCAAGGTGTTGACTATGTAATTCTCTTGTTTTGCCCAGTAAATGTGCACATTTTAAAAAGCTTTCAAGTGACATCACTTGACGCAGTAATTGCGCAGCTCCCTCTGGAGCCTAATAAGACTATAAAAGGCTTTATAAAACTTTAACTTTTATAAAACCTTCTGCATACGCAGCCAAACTTCCAAGGAACTGTAAACACAAATAGACTTTGATGTTAGAAAAGGGTGGAGCGCTCTTTAAATTCTTCATGCTTTGCCTTTTTTGTTGTAATAATGGAGGAAAGTATTGGAACAACCCAGTGGTATATTTTGAGATATAAGGTATAAGGGTCCAAATAATTTTTTTTTTTTAAAAAACAATGTGAAGGGTATTGCCAATCCCATTTATTTGTGTGTCACTCACCAACATCAGGATAGGGGTAGTCTGTATATGGCTCAGTGGGTGGCTCAGTCGGGATCGCTGGAGGCAGCAGACAGACACAAGGTCAACAACATTCATCCAAGTCATTCAAGTACAAACTTGGCTCACTGCTCTGTTCTGTCCTCACGTGTTGTTGTTGTTGGTGGTAGAGTTGTGGTCGTCTGCCTGTCCTTCTTCTTTCCCTTCTTGTCAGTTTTGGGCTTTTTGGTGGCGTTGGGGTCCTTATTCTTTTTCTTGTCCTTCTTCTTCTTTTTGCCTTCCTCTGGCGCTCTCCTCACCCTGCCCAACAAACCTGGAAAGAGGAGGAACACAGGAAAAGAGGGAGGTTTTACATAACTAGAATACGTATTCATGCATTAATGATGAATGAAACTGAATTCAAAATGAACCCTCTTCAGCTGTTATCACTTTATTTTTCATGTGCTGAAGACCAACATTTTCTCAGCAGGTCAAACTCTTTCCAGTACCAATCAGATTGTTAATCTGAAAAATTGTTAATCGACGATTCATAATGAGGACTGAAGTGAAAACTCCAAGCTTATGCAATTCTGATTCTTATTTTTTTTTTCTTGTTGTATCTCAATTATTTCTTTCCTGCAAAGTCATAACTCAGCGATGGCAGGGAAAATCCAGACAGCCAGAAGCATTTCAGTGGTTGCTTGAGGTCCATCAGTATTTCCCCCTGAGGTTGTCTGAAGTTCTGAGGCACTTCATGGAAAACACTTCTCTCTCTTTCCACTCGTTGTGCTCCGTCAACCACAATTAAGTTTTCTTTGATGTCACTAAATCCGTCCAAATACCCAATAAACGTATCACTATCACCTCAGCTACATCCTGCCATAAAGCAAAAACCCATCAGTGAGACTCATCAGAGGGTTAGTTTGGATTTCAAGCTTAGTTAGAAAGCTCCGGAGAAGAGGTCTATTACACATATCGGGCATGACTGTGCATCAGAGTCAGCATTAATCATGTGGGGCGCACAACGGCAGTGGAAAAGGTCAGTGTCATAAAAATCTGCCTGCAAGATGCTTGACTCAGTGTCTTCTCCTCTTGTCTGGTGTGAGCCAAAGAAATCCATCTAGTCTAGTTGTTCCCTCCTGTGTAGTGGACAAGGGAGGACCTGGACTTGCTTGTACCTGTTGGAGCTGTTGGCGACCGAACAGTTTTTGGGAAGTTTCATTTGTTCACTCACAGTTTTTCACACACAGGCCTGAAATACACATGCATGCACAAACAGGACCTATGTCACATGCATAAATGTATATAGCGATGTCAGGTCGAGGTGTCTGTCATGTAGTCAGGCACCCTGAGCAGTTAGGAGGCTCAGTGCCTTGCTCGAGGGCAGCCTGACAGTGCCCAGGAGGTGGACTACCGGCTACCAGTCCACGCTACACGCTGACTGGTCTGTGCAGTCTTGAACTAGCCACCCTCTGGTCCCTAAGTCCAGTCTCCACAGACCGAACTACAGTCCCCCCAACCACCACCCTATCTCATCTCATCAAGGGTAGGAGGGCTTCCAAGGAGCTCCATTCATTGGACAGTATGCACTCAAATACTGAGCGTTGTTTTTGTTGAGTTTTTTTGTCTTTTACTAAGCTTTATTGCCCAGCTTGAAACATTTGTTGGAGAGTAATCAAAAAGTAATCCGTTGAACAGGTGATGTTACTTTGAGGAAGTGATTAAAAGTTATATTACTTGTTCTGGGCTGACCAGTAATCTGTCACCGAATACATTCGAAAGCAACCTTCCCATTGCTGTCTGCATTCTATGGTTAAAATGACGTTCTTCTCCACTCACCTGTCTGTGCAGCCTCATCTGTGTCTCTCTTGTGCTTGTTGCTGCTTCCCAATGGGTCCACTGCGAGTCCCTGCTCACTTTCTGGGTCATCCAGGGACTCATCTCGCAGCTGATCCCCTGCCTGCCTCTCCTCTGCAGTCTGCCGGAGAGAAACTATCCCCCCAGCACTCTCCCCTCCTCTGGGGATCAGTAGGCAGCACAGGGCCAGCAGAGCCACAGGCACAACCACAGTCTGGCTTCTCATATCTGCTGCTCTTCCAACTGCAGAATCCTTTGGTTTGGAGCTTGTTACTTCTCGCGCTCTCTCTCTCAGCCGTCCAGTGCCGAATCCAACGCCGTCTCTCCACCAGAAGACTTAATTTTCACCCTTTTCCTCCCTTGCAATGTGATCCACACTTTTTACTCCAGCAGGGAAACTTCTGGAGCTCCTCACAGCCACAGTGTCAGGCACACTCAGACAGGGCTAGACAGAGATGGAGTGGGAGGGGGGTAGGGATAGGCAGGGAGGGAAGGGAGGTGGGTTAAAGAGAGGGAGACAGAGGGAGAGGGATGCAGAGTAAAGTAGCAATCCAGTCAAATGAATAGACTGAGTTCCTAATTGCCCCGCAGCTAGGGTCAGCTGAGAAAACAGCATAAGGCCAGAGGATTCCCCTCACCTGGCTGACGAGTCACAACAGGTGCAGAGCTCAGACAGGAGATGGGGGGAGGAGGATAAGGGAGGGCAGGTGAAGCCTCAGACAGCAGGGGTGGAGATAACAGCTCCAGCTCTTCTTCGCCCAGAGCTCCTGCTGAATGCGTCGCCGGAGAGCTTTTTGCCCTGCAGACTCACCAAAGAGCAGAGCTGCAGGAGAGAAGTGACTCCCAGGACACTGAATTCCACAACAAGAGGAGGAGGAGAAAGGGGGAGGTTAGGGATTTTGTGCGTGTGCGTGTGTTAACAAAACCAAACACCACTAATCATCAGCAGGAGGAATTCAAAGAAAATGAAAACAGGCAGGAGTTGAACATAAATTCTTTTTCAGTCCAGGACTTGTTTTAGTTGGGAGAGGATATTTGCTTTCCATCTCGTTTCGAGGTGCTCCGTCACTCTTTCCTCAGTGTGTTGCGTAGCTCACTGTCTGCTTTCTGGAGAAGAAGTTATGGAAGGCAGGGGGGCCACGGAGGAGCACACACACAGGACGGGAGGATTGTTTGAGCAGATGACAGAATTATAACCTTAAGATTTGGTGTTTTCTTTGCCACCCCCCCCCATCTTCTTCCCCCTCAGTATACTGTTTGGAGAGCTTGTTAGGGCCTTGAACGTCTAGTATTTCCAGTAGTCTAGTCAAAGCACATCCTCCTGTCCTCCCTGGTAATCTAGAGCTGTTCTCAGTGCTCAGTGACGAATGATAGATCCATACAGGGCCCGAAATGAAGCTCGAGGTGAAGATGTAAGACAGAAATGACGACAATTTTGGTGAAACACCCAAATTCTCAGCAACATCAGACTGTGCAAAATATGCCAGAGTAACAAGGGGTTATTTGTGCAGACATTCCTACAAAATGCAATGACCTCAGCTCCAGTTTTTGCTCCAGTTTAAAAAAAGAAAACTCCATCATCACCTGCACTCGTCCATGAGAGGAGGATTACTATCCAGGAAAGTCTGATGTTAAAGCAAAGCAGTCTGTTAAAAACACTGTACAGCTCACTGAAGTCCTGTTAAGTCTGCTCAGACAGTCATGAGAATGACTTCCTCTGAATGGGTCTCAGACTGAGGAAATATTCAGACTGAGGGAATATTCAGACTGAGGCACAAACACCTGCTTGAGTAATTTAGTGCAAACACACTCAGATTGTGAAGAAAATACAACAGAAATGCACTGAAATGAAAACTGACCGTCCATGATTGGATTTTGAGAAAACTATTGCAAAGTGCAACCGTATCCGTGGAGGATATGACTAATACTGTGAAGAATTCAGCAGATAATTCAGACTACAGTAAGGTCAAGCAGAGGCCCTTTCTACTGGCAAGGAGTCAGCCACACACAGGGGAGCCTGCAGGAAAGCTTTTCTTCTTTTTTCCCCCCTTAACTATTTCACAATACAGACAGAAATCTGTACCAGCACTGTCCTCAATAATAAGAGCCAAATTAGAGCATGAAAAACAACACGTGAATCATTTCAGTTACTCAAAGGACATGGATTGGACACAGGCCACAGCAGCTACTTCTAATGGGAAATATTCCTTTTATAATGGAGGGAAGATGATATGGAATATGACAGATCTCATTGGCAAACATATTGTTCATGTTTTAGCTAGATAGCTAATTCATTTTGTAAAATGTGATTTGCTATCAGAAAGAAGGCCTAGGTAGTGAGCTATACGGCGGCAATACATGTTAGCTCTACTATTGACCAGCTACATGAAAGCATGACTATACAGGCCTAATATGAACTTAACTTAAATAATAAATGACACACATGCTTACTTTTACAGTGAAAAGTTGACGTCATACAGATGAAAAGCACACACATTCTCAAGTTAGGACACAGCCTTACCTGTTCTGACGTCACGTTAACCTACAGTATGTTAGCTAGAAGCATTTTAAAATAAACCTAGCTTTTGTCTAAAAACCCAAAAGTTGCAACCAAGACTTTGTTTTAATGCTAAAATGTTGTTTCCAAGTGTAGAAGACTCATAAAGTCAGTTAAATGACTCAGTAATGTCAATTAGCAGTTGGAGCAATTTCTGTCTACAGCTATCTAACAATAATTAGCGGTTAATACTAGCTACCATTAGCTACTGCTAGCTCGCAGCAAAAGCCTGACTAATGTTGGGTGTTGCTGCTTATGAGTCATGCTTTAATGCCTTAATAATGGAAAACCAAGTGGTGGAAGACATATTCAGATGTATTACTTAAGAAAAGGTAGCAATAAGCTAGCTAGCTTACATGAAGAAAACTGTTAAGTAACTTAGTGGTAGTTCAGGATTGGCTACTTAAAAATAAAGTTGCTACTCAATGCAGAAAAATGGTTAGCAGTTATTATGCTTTTGTTGTTATTGTTTAGATTATGTATATCATTGGATTATTATTATACTTTTACATTATCTTGCAGCAGCATTTTATTGTTGGATGTTAGCTGGATGAGCTTAAAGCTAATTTACTGTTTTATTGGTAGGTTGTTATTAATATGGTATATAATAATGATAATACATAGTTCTTTTTTAACTAATCATATTTTGTAAATGTTAAATCTGTGTAAATGTTTAATTTGAGAAGCAACTAGTAACCGTAGCTATGTGATGTTAGCAAATCAAAAAAAAGAAAAAAGAACAAGACATACAGTGATCATGAACGCTTGAAGTCCTTAAATTGACTTACATGACAAATGTTCACACTTGCCATACTTTGCACTTAACTAGCGCACACACTGTAGTTTGATTGCAATGCAGAGAAAAGACAGCAACACATTTTCCTGATGGAGTTTGAAATGGATGTGACATCACTTTTATTTGCTTTTGTAAATTCCTGTCAGTCAGATCCAGCAGGAGCATACATTAATTTCAGGGTCTGTGTGCAGCCTTGAGCTGAGCGTCAGCATCTACTGGGCAGGAAACAATGACATCAGAGAAAGAGAGTTGGGGGGAGGGAAGGCAAGAGAGAGCAAGAGTGAGAAAAAAAAAGCTGTATTCCAGCAGGCTCACTAGGTACAAATGGAAACAGACTTATAAAACCCCATCCTGTTCCTTTCTCTTCATTCTCATTGGGCATGTGGACACCTAAACACTCCAGCAGGACATCTGACACATGAGGAGTGTCTGTATATTAGATCATTAACCCTTCAGTGGCCTTCTGAGTTACATAATCGCTGTTCTCACTTGATTTGTCCTTTGCTTATCACTGAAACCGCATGCACATTAAAGAACACTTACACAAGCACAGACGGACTATTAGCAGATATGAAAAACGGTTTGTGTGTCATTTCGACACACATTAGTGATAAAAGGTTGGCGGGAATATTTTTTCCATCCTGTGTGTGTGTGCTGTGATTCAGCAGGTCTGCCGTAGCCCAGTCATCTGGCACCGTGGGACTGGAGCCATGAGTCTGATTAGGCACAGATGTAGAAGCACACAGCACCAAGATTCCTCTGGAGGTATCCCAAATTCATTGACCCAGGACCAAAATCTCCCATTTGTGATCACTTACGAATATTTCAACATCACACCGCCATGTCCCTGCATAATGGCAACACAAACGGGAAAGAAACTTACTGGAATTTATGTTTTATCTGGCTTTAATGCCACCTCAGTAATTATTTTCACTGATTATAGATGGAGTGCAGACTGAAAAGTGTTGGACTCTGGCTGAGACTTTCAGGAGTGTCTACACAGCCTGCCAGCACTGGTGCTCCTCCCTAATGATGAAGCACCAGAGGAACTTATGAGGTTCAAACAAACTAAACAAGCAAAGGGAACATAAATAAGGATTAAGTTTGAATTTCACAGCAGTTAACTGACACAAATTTGAAGGCTGAAGCACTGACAAGCAGTTGGTTTTGTAAAACAGAACAAAGTTTGGCTTCTGCCACTGAACAGACTATAGAGTCTGATCGTTATTGAAGTACATAAGGGTATTTTAGACATGCAAACATGTAAAAGAATCGGTGAGTAATGGAGGACATGTAGATGGTGAATGTCCTCTTTCAGTTTTGGTCCTTCAACTTCAGATCTGTTAAAGTGTGCCCTCTAGTGTCTGAACATCAGAACATTACCTAACTCCAATCTACATAGTAATTCTGCACAATTTGAAGTATTCAAGATTGTCAGTAAGCAAACTAAAACCCTTGATTGGGGTGCTATTGTCAAAGTAAAGCAGTAACATCTTTGAGCGGTTTCAAGCTCTTTATTCACTTTCTATGCACGTTTTAGACCTTAAAAAAAAAAATACATACCAAATGATCATTTCTTCAATGCAACTTTCATCACCCATTTCACTCCTTTTTTCTCTATTTTGTTATAAGAGGCTGACTCAGGTAGGCCAAGAATTGATGCTTCTGACAAAAAAGTGTGCATTGTGCTTGTACTGTATTTGTATAATGTTCAACATCCAATATTAATGCTTAATACATGCCAACACATGCCAAAGTTCAAGCATTTTCAAGGATTTCCAGCTCCCATACAAACCCTGGACTTAAACGATTATTTGATAATCAAAATAGTTTGAAATCTATTTTCTTTGATCAACTTAATGATTAATTTACAAATTGTTAAGGCTCTAATCATTTTCTGTTAGCATGATACAGTAGTACATTTATGCTAATAGGGAAAACATATTATAGAAGTGCATATATGCATACTATCAGTAGATAGTGTGCAGAAGTTCAGTGAATCCACATTGAAAAAACACATTAGTTTTTAAACAGCATTTATTTAGCTTTCTCCATACAATACATTTAATGTACAACAGCACATACTGTATTCTGAAATAACTCTCAGTATAAAATAGGGCTTCTACAATCAAGGTACAGTCATAAAATGCTCTGAGGGACATGACAACGACGGCAACAGTAAACACCTTCATATAAAGCGCAGGATCTTGAGAGAAGTGATTGTATTTGCCGAGCTGCTGCTGCTTGTAGGAAGCAGAACTTCACACACCACACCTCTCAGAGCATCCGACATCCTGCAAGAACCCGTTTTTTGTTTTTGTTTTTTTTTCTCTCTTGGTTCTGGTTTCACAACTGAGGAGATTCCAAATGATGATCAACGCATAAGAATATGATCTATTACAACTGCTGAAAATATAACTTTTGGTAACATGAGAGGATAAATCAGGCCTTGTTCGGATACTGAATATATACCAAGGTCAAAGCATACACCGTATTATGACTGCTAATCAAGCCTATATCTTTACAATCATATAGTGAACTGTTTGTTTGTGACTGTAGCTGTAAAATTGTTTCTGAGTGTTTTCCGGACATCAAACACTTAAACACAGCAAAAGTATACTGTACTATCACTGAAGCCACAAGAAAACCAGCTTATTTCAAACATGGTAAACATCAGCCAATTATAGTTCGTTCGCAAACGTTTTAAAAAAGGAATTTTTATCTGCAGCTGTGCATCAGAGCGTGTGAGGGCCTATATAGTGTCTATAAATGTGTCTTTAAATAGAATACACGTAACATTGACCAGCTTTTGTGTTAGTTTGCTATTACGTAGTGCTTCAGGTGTCGAATATACATTATATAACATGTCCAATTGGTATGAGAGAAGGCCTAGGAGGAAGAAAACATAAAAAAAAAAGAGTCTGACTTAAGAGGCCAAACGAACATCAGGAGAGAGAAAGGAGAGATTTGTCTCAAGTCTTGAGGTAAGCAATGTGTTTCAGTATAATGCCCTACAGACAATCATACAGTTACAATCATTAATTCTCTATATACAAACTTCCTGATTTACATACACTGTACTGCTCCTCAGTTTGAAATTTAATAAAACTAAATGTGAGATTATATCCGTCGTGCACTTTTTTTTTTAGAGCAAGGAGGGGAATCCGCAAAGCCTGTTTTGCAATGAGGTGGGCGATAATGGACATTATGGCTATTGAAGATGGCCTGTTTCCTCTTGCATACGTCACACATACTATCAAATATCTACAACAGTGCAAATTTTCCTGTTCAGTCACAACACTCGCAAACAATTGGCTAAACTAAAACAGCTCATTTGGTGGAGAACGGAGATGGCAAAGCATGAGTACGAGTAGATGTTAACAGAAAATGTACATGCCTGTGTATTTTATGTATGTATCCATTAGGCCTGCATGTTTTAAGGGTCAACTCTTTTAACCGAGTTTCATGAGTGGAGGGAGTCTACTGTGGCACGGTGGCTCAAATGAAAGAAGAAAAAAAAAAAAAAAAGGGATGCGAGGACCGAGCAGCACTCTACCTCACATGGCTCCACTGGATGTAGGCACCTTTTTTACTTTTACCTTCTTAGAAGACAGGGTCAATAACATGTCAAGCCAATCCCACATCTCTTCGAAACATACTCTGCGCCAACCTTAATGTGTGTCTACTGAAGGAGACTTGATGCAAATACGAAATAAATGTGCTATCGTAGTAACAGTTTGCGCACTCATGACACTACAGACTGTAACTGAGACATGACATCAACAAGCTTTACGAAGAAGAGGAGGCTATAGGATGCTACAGTACTAGTGCTACCTGAACATGCTACTGATTGAGACTACAGCGATGGGAGGCGGTTTCACATTAGCACAAAGCAGGAACCAGCTTTGCTGAGCAGCTCTACCCACTCCAGGCCGCACAGCCGTGTCCAGAATAGGGATGCAGCGATTAACAGTGTTCACTATTACCACGTTTTACCAACATAGTGATTTTTTAAGGCTCACCTACACTGAGTTTTAAGGTTCATACTCTCAAAAAAGAGACACTATGGTACATTATATTTCAATGAATAATGGATGTGCAGTGAGGAAAGTTAGACAAAAATAATAGACATAACTTTGGTTAATGGATACTTTAAAGATTCAGAATATTCAATGTTGATAGGCTATTACTTGTAACCAATCGTGTAACCGATCGTCTGCTATGTTTGTCTATGCAGGGGAATCCAATTTGTTTGTGTCCGCACTGTTTTTTTGAAGGGATCGGATCTGATTTTGGGCTCAACAACATACGTATCTGCATGGGTTGCTGTGGTACCACTTAGGCGCCAGTATCTCTGTACGCTGGTAACGCAGCTTTCCAACATGGAATCATCACACTCTGCACTCATACCACTGTGAAGTCAGGGGGGCAGACAGTTAATTTCTGCTAGTAGCAGCACGGATTCTGCCCAGCTGCTCTGATGCACTTCTGTTTCTCTGGATTTGACGTTGTGTGTGGCACTAAAAAAGACACTTCGAAATCCAATACGAGCGGCCAGAGCTTCTCGACTGAAACACATCAGAACAAAGTACTTGCAAGTGTGGTTTTGATTCAATATGCAAAAAAGCATTTAAAGGGTGCTTTTTTTTTTATTTCCAGACTTCCTAAAATCAACCTGGATATACTCTGGATATACTCTGGATATAATCTGGATTTACTCCCCCCCACAAAAAGTGGGCTGGCAGTTTGAACATAGCCCAGGTGTTATTGAATGAATTGAATGAGACCACTGACCAAAATGCCATGCAAGAAAAGTTCAGTTAAGCAAAGTTACACACGCTGTCACTAGGGTGGCAATGTTCACTAAACAATTACCGAGGGTCCCAACACTGCAGAAAAAACCTTGAGTTGTTGTTAAAAGAGCATTTTGCATACACAAGTCAATCATGACCAATCTTCAAAGCTTGCCTAAAGAAGGCGCTGCTTAAAAGGTCAAACACTTTGATTTTTACTTTATTTTTTGTGTATTATTTCTTACTGTATTATTTCCATATTGAAAGACTGCAACTGTTAAAACCTAAAGCCAACTAATAAATGTTGTGGGATCAAAACAAAATAAAACCTTGGGTTAAACATGCTCATGTGATTTCATACTGCCATAGTGTTGTGAAATAAATTAATGCATTATAATCTTGAAACCAGAAATCTTCCTCAGACTATAATCGTACCATCAAAATCTATAATCGCTGCATACCTAGTCCAGACCCTACGTGTGGTTTTTACAGAAGCAAACCAAAGAGTGTGTTTTCTCAGGATAAATCTTGTCCTCAGAAATGTTATGTACCATTTTGAAAATGAAAAAAAAGTACCGTCTTTGCAGCTTGATGGATCAAGTACTTAGTAAAGCTGGCTTATTGTGTGTGCAGAGGAAAGCACCCCATCTGTAGTCAGTTCCTGTCATATGACACACACGCACACATACACACAAACAAACAAACACACACGCACACAAACACACACCCACGCACATACGCACAAACCCTGAAGTTAGGAACGATTTCTATCATGACACAGCACGGTCGTTTTGATTATCATTGAGTAAGAGCTGCGATTGCATACTGTACCATACATCTCCGAGGAGAGGCACCCTTCATCAATATCAGCTCAGTCATTTCATTTCACACGCACGCACGCACACACGCACGCACGCCACACACTGGAATAAATTTTGAACTGGTCAAATAAAATTACAATCACATGCTTTATAACGGAATGTAGAGAAAGCTCATACCAGACTTCTACTTCAGCCGGGACCAAGCAAAACACACAGACTCTGTTATGAAATGTCTCTTCGGGCTTTTAACCGCGAAAGTTGATAGGATTTCCGATGTTCTGGTTGAACTTAACGGTTTTAAAAATCCTTCTCAGTCACTCAGCCATCAGTTTAATAACAAAGTTCTAAAGTTATGACAGCTGTCCCTTCAGAAAAAGACTAAAATAGTTATTCTTTAAATTATTTAAAATAAATTCCCCCATATTAAGTGGGAGCTCTTGAACTAGTCTAGCAGACGCCTGGCAACCATGAGTACAACAGCTGGCTATACCTCCACACATCTGGACTGAGTATGCATTCTTGTACACACAACATTTATTTCATCCGCACTCTAACAGAGAATGCAAAGTGATCAGACCTTCAACGCAAGCTGCATTCAAAGTCTACTCTACAATATATGAGAACAGCCTCTACTCGCAATTTCTGCTCCCTGCTCAAAAAAATCTGTAACCTCTCTGGGTTTTTTTCTATTTGCCACTCTCCACTCATGCTGTGAGAAAACCTGCTTGTGTTTGCTCTGTAGCTCTGGTTCATTTCTCTCTTATCAACATAAAGTTAACAGAGCGTTTAACATTATGCCTGAATGCTGCCTTTAGCTTGCATTATGAGCCGTTTGCGTGGAGTTTTATCTTGGAACAAGAGAGAACGCCAAGCCTGTTAAGAAGCCACTCCATGCCATGCTCACCCTGCAATGCTAACATACCCTGACTGGGAGACGCTAGGGACTCAAGTGTGTACGTTGTGAACTTCTAGGCAGGTCGAGTTCAACCACAAGAATTTGGCAGCTATTGATTTGGCTACTAAATCCACACAAAAGTGCAAACATTCACTTCCTTGTTGTTTTTTGTGACATCTTGTGTTTCTGACCTGCATCAGCTCTTTATATTGTCGGTTATATGTTCTCTGTTTAAAAAAAATAAATTAATCAATTAAAAAAAAAATATCACATAACTCTGAAGCCCCCCCCCCCCGCCAAAGCTTTATCTGATCAAAGTGCAGCACCCCAGCATCAGTAGAAGGAGTTTAAGTGTTTGAATGGGTTCAGATAGCAGGTCCTAGATCAGGGTCTGGTGGGATTCTAGCTCTCTGAGAGGAAGCCACTCGCACATAGATATACTCACAAACAGGATTTCTCACTCACACACACACTCACACACACTCACTCACGCACTCACGCACACACACACACACACACACACGCACACACACAGAATCTAGCTTAGATGAGTCTGGCCTCTCCCTCCATATCTGGCGGTAGATCACACACTCCTGTGAAGTGCATCTCCTTTCCTTTGCTTCCCTGTCCGGTCCCGGCTCTGGCCCCTCGTTCCCCCAGGCTAGGAGACGGCTGTTGGGCCTGAGGGTCTGGCGACGTCCCACGGGGGATTCCACCTGCCCGCCTCTCTTTCAGGAAGACCTCTAGTCGGCGCAGCATCTGCTTGGGGTTCTTTTTGGCAAACAGCTCCACCTCTGAAGGGGTAGAAAACACAGACTGTGGGACTCAAGCCGGGACAACAATCTGTGTTAACTGTGTTTCTGCAATCTGAGCACTGAGTTCAACACACAGACCCGTGACCGATGATTTAAAGAAAGAATTCAGTATTTTGGTTACTACATTGATTAATTTTTTTGGTTGAAAGCTTTTATTAATTTTTATTTATGTTTTTGAGCTTGTCATATTCAGCCCCAACCATCACTGATTCTGAGCCTTTGAGGCAATTTATCAGCTCCCTCTGGAGACAGTGAAAATGTTTAAACAACCTTTTGTGCTCTCCAAGAGCTGTAAAGAAACTTTGATGTGTAAATTAAGTGAAATTCCCTTTAACTGCTGCACTCACTTTATCATAAAAATAAAAGAATTAGAGGAAACCCCATGCAGCAATTTTATCTCAAATGCAATGAATCTGCAACAGAATGATAGATGATCATCATTATACTAGGCCTGGGCGATAAACCGAAAATTTACCGATACTGAAATTTACGACGATAACCGACGTCATTTTGGCCATGTCGGTATATTCGGTGTCATAGGCATAACATCCACTAGGAACAGGGGACATGTTAGGTCCGCTTGATTAATCTACCCCGGCGTATACCGATGTGCTTATTTTACATTAATTTGATGGCAAACTCCGCCTGCTGATGCAACACCAGCTATGCCAGGTTAGTAATCAAGTGAACCCACTCTCGCTGTGAGTCGCGGACAGTTTGTGTAATGATGCTGCGTTCAAAGGCTGCAACAGGCCACTGTCTTCGGCCGGGCCGGTACATTGATCAAACATTTATGTTTTGTTTTTTATTCACTCAAAACGACTGTATTTCCAGCTAGAAAACGCGCATCTCTCTCCTCCCTCCATTGTTATTTGCATTTGTGTCTCTGCCTGGTATGACACGTGAGTGTCCTAATGCTGGAAAACGTGACTTCTCGCGTACGTGACGTCACTCCCCGAGACGCAAGAAGAAAGCAAAAATATATATTTTTTACTAAGGAAAATGACAAAACTAGTAACACGTTACCGGCATCACTGATTGTGTAGCTTAAGTGCAACAAGGAGCATGAAGATGTAAAGAAAAAAATAAAAACAGTAGAATTAACTTTGAGCAAGTTTGGAGGAAAGTCGGAGGTGTGGACCCATTTTAAACAAGTCGTGGGCCGTGATAATAACATTTGTCGGCTTTGTCGAGTGCATTAAGTGCGGCACTTGTTGCATTATTCATTAAGATTTCTGTAGTTCAAACAACTCGCAATTGTAGTCGAGAACGTCAGTTATAACAGCCCACGTATTAAACTGTTGTCGGGTTTAAATCGGTCTCGGGCTCATAATTACATTCAATGTGTCGGGCCGGGCTCGGACACAACGTGCACGGGCTCGGGTCGGGCTTGATTCTAAGCTCTACTCGGGTCCAGCTGAGACTTTAGGGAGGTTCACCCAGTGTGAGCAGCAGGAGGACGGTTAGCTCACCTCCCAGAACATGGCACTGAATCGCTGGAAACTGATTTAGGGACTGTCATCAAATGACTAAATATATTAATACAAAATAATTGCAGTTCTTTCAATCTTCCATGTCATGGGGCCCAGTGACTCCAGCAGCAGATTGTATTAGTAAACTGGACGAATGAGACACAGCTATGTTTATTGTACTTTAGTGCTTCCTCTATTTTATATGAATATTAATATGTAGAAATCTTGATTTTTTTTCTCAATAGCTTCCATGTCATGTGACTCTCTGACTTCTGAAACAGATTCTGTGTCTATCAAAAATATATAATGATAAAGAAAATAATGGTAAAAAAGTTCTCTAATGCTCAAGATGTTAACATATTATTAAGCAGCAATGTCAACTTCTCTACTATTTTGTCTCATGTCTTAGATTCTGATTCTGAAGTCCTCAAAATGTTTATTTACATCCAACCTCTTCCACCACCTGCAGTACAACCACGTGATTCAATTCGAAGAAATAAAAAAGCGAGAAGCTTAGAATTTGTTTACAAGGGACTGTATATTTTATACTTTTAAACTTGTTCAGTTGTTGTCATTTCAAGTAATCTGTGCTTTTCAGCTGTTCAATCGTGTGCTTATCAGTTGTTCTTAACTACTAAATAAATAATATAGATCTTAACTACAATGTAGTTTTACAGTCCTTTAAAGTGGCATTTCTGTAAATACACAGGATTTTTTTCCCTTTTTTTTAGGTGCGGGGGGGGGGGGGGGGGGGGGTTTTACTTATTGTTCATTTATCGTTATCGAGGTGAGTTGCTCAATATATCGTGATATTGATTTGAGGCCATATCGCCCAGCCCTATCTTATACTAAATTAATTAACAAATAAGCATGATTTTTTAAAAGAAATACCACTCCATTTCTTTTACCTTTTAGTACAAAGCCAGAGTCAGCAATGGTCTTCTGTTGGGTCTTCCACAGTTGGTACAGGTGCAGATACGTGGCAACGTAAAACTCATTCAGCACACCAACCACTTGCTGACGACGATTGCACTCCCTGTTATGTAGAGAAGACAGAGAGGAGCCCTGGTATGAAGAGATACTGTGACAAATAGAAAGAAGATGCAGTTAAACAAAAACTGAGGACCAGTAACTCACTTGGACAAGGCTTCCTCTCTGAGTACTTGCAGAGCAATGCGGGTCATGTTGATTGACATCACACTGAATGGAAAGTTCTGAACCAGAAAACACACAAGGAAATTTAGGTCCACGGGGAAAACTTACAAAGGCTACAAGAGCAAGTCTTGGAACATGCCTGTCTTGCAGCCGACTTTATTGATCCCTGAGGGGGAATGCTTATTTTTTGCTATAGATCTCTCTGAAGGGAGACAAAGGTCAGGGTCAGCTACAAAGCCGCATCCCCGAAGAAGAGGAGTTTCAGTGTCTCTCTGAAGGATTGGTGAAATCTGAGTTCTCAATCAGTTGTCCAAAATGAACATAAACCAGGGTCTCTAATAAATCAAACACATGCATGCATGGAGTGAACTGAAGTGGGGCTACCTGTGTAGGGTGTTGTGACAACTTATAGATGTCTCTAGCCAACGGCAGAGTCTCTGGGTCCATCACAAAGTACAGAGTATGCATCAGTCCCAGGAAGCCAGTGCCACGTAGGTCAGTAGCTGGGTCTGTACCTGAGGTGCAGAAATCAAACCAACACATGGAGTCATAAGTTGCTTTAACACAGCCTGCTGAAGAGGGGAATGTTGTGCTGTTTAAAGTGTCTTACCCTGAAAGCCGATGTTTTCCCAGTGCGCCCCGAAGCGAGGACAGTCCAGCCTGCTGCCTATCAGCCTCTTATAAATGGTCTGGAGGACACGCATGTGAACTGTTTGGCTATTGTCCACATGGCCTGTAGAAAATCAGTGGTTTAATAGAAATACTCATGAGTTTTACACCTGGGATGATCACACAAACACACACTCACACTGTGCAATGGCAAAGACCAGATCCCTCTCCTCCAGGAGTTCTCTGTGCAGCCGTGGAGGTCCGAAGAGGAAGTGTGTGATGGCGGCCAGACCAGTCCTGCGAATGGTTGGCTGGATGTTTTTCTACAAATGCAAGGCAGGGGACAAAAATACAGCACAGCTTTAATAATCATAGTTGTATGTTGTGAATACAATTCTTAATCATTAACATTATTTGGACATTTATAGCATAATGACCAGATTTGGCTGCAATAATTGTATGATGCCTTTTTCACTGTGTTTACACTACATTGTTCACCTCGGTGCAGTCTTCCTGTGGTTTGAAGCCACTGCAGATAAAGTATGTTTAAGGGGAAGTTTATTCTTCTCTTACAGTGAGACAAAATTGTTTCACTCATACACTATGCTGAAATTTACCATATGAGTGATCACAGTGCAGGTAGTTTTTGTTTTCCAGCCTTTATTTGTTCTATAAACTGCTCCCGCTGCTATTGTTTAAGAGTTGGCCAATACTGATATAACAGTTTTGATTTGAGATTTTTTTGGTATGCTGCATCCCTTACCAGCAAGTCCCCAAGGTCTGTGGTCTGGAAGTACTGCAGGGCTTCATTGAAGGAGATGATTGGGGTCGGGTTTGAGTCCTCGGTGAGAGCTGGTACATTGCATAAAAAGTTATTCTTTTAGAAGAGCAACAAAAAAAAAAAAAAAAAACCCCAAAAAACTACAAAGTTATAATTCTCAGGATCCAAACAGGTAAAACAGCAAGATAGATATGACCTGGTTGGATGTTCTCCAGAGCCTCCCACTCCTCTCTGGCCTTTTCCAACTCCACATTTTCTTCTGTACAGATAGTTAAAAACAAGGTAAAAAAAAACACCAAACCAACACAAGTCAACTGTGTCACAGACATCACACAGAAACTTCAGAACCGATAGGCGACAGAGACATTATAAGATAGGAAACAAACCACTTAAAGCATTTTAAATAGAAAACTCTGTAACGCAAGACATGGTGGTTGTATCACACATATCCCACCCTTTCCCCTAAAAAGTCAATAGTCTGCTTTTAAAAAGCTAAAACAGGAAATATCCGCCAATTGTGTTGTTGCACGAGGCGAGCGCACAGTTAAGATTCAGGGCAAATTCTGACCAACTTGCTGACAGGAAAGAGTGTGGCAGACACACTTTGAACATGTATGGAAGAGGAGGAAATCTACTAATGCAAATGAAATAAAAAATAAGAAAAAACATTTTGTTCAAGTCCTCGGGTACCATGACCTAACGTCATCACGTCACTCTAGATTGAGCCATAAAATCGTGGGCAAGGCGTAGTAAAGGTATAACCTGTGGGACAAAAAAGCATTTTAAACCTTATTTTGGGGCAAAGTGGTTTACATCAGCCTTGACTGATGATTCTCAACATTTGAGCACTGATAGTGGAGCTGTGACTCTCTCCCAATTAATTTAGATAAGGACTTGGGGCATTGCCAAGATGGCTGCCGATTGGCAAGACTCACCTAAAAGGATTTTGTAGGGGATGAGTATCAACTCATCCAATCAGCTATGGTACAAAGGGCATTATCTATCTTGTTCATTCTCAGTCATAAATCCTCTCTGTCTGACGCATGCCACTGAGTGCCACTGAAACCCTGTGCATCCTCCAGGCAGACAACCTGCGCTCCTGAGGGAGGTTTTACCTGCAACTGCTGCCTGGTATCTAGGATACACTCACAAATCCCTGTGGGAAGTGGATGTGAGACAGAAGAGGTTGTGTGAGAGTATGTGTGTGTTACCTGCAGGCTTTGGCTGATCCTCTCCGGTTGCCAGGGTCTGCAGAAGACCATTCTGCTTCAGTGCTGAAATCTGGACAATTATCAAACAATAGATTACCCTACATTCAAGCAGGGCCATTTCAGTTGAAGTGAGCTACTAAGAACAAAATTCAATTACCGGCAGGGATCTGAGTGGAGCGCTGCCGTTGGTGTGGTCTTTGACATTATGAGTAATTATCACTCCATTCATGACCTGAGAGGAAAAACATTCATTGAGGCAATTTCTGAATAAAAGACCCTTGAGAAAAAACAAATTACAGTGGATCAATGAGAGGTGATATTTAACTGTACTCACAGGCTTATGGTTAGAGTGTCCATTGGTGATTTCCTCAAATGGTTTACATTCTCGAGACAAACCGTTCAAGCCCTAACAAAGAGGGCAGCAACACAGAGCAGATGCTTCAGACATGTTCACAATGCAGAAGTAGTGCAGCTTCCACTGCACTTAAAATAGGTAATCAATTACCAAGCCATGCTTTAAAAATCTCTCTCGTTTATATGACATTCCTGAAATCAACAAGCCAAATAAAATCTCAAAAAAAAAAATTGCTTTATGCTCTTTAAAGGAACAGTTAAAAGATGAAAATTCCGTCTTTTTCTACTCCCCCTCATGCTGATGAAAAGTCAGACGAAGTTTTATAATTCACAAAACATTTCTGACGCTTCACAGCAACAACTTAAGTGGATGGCAATTGTGTTAAGACCTTAAAAAACGACCAAAATAAAATTCCAAAATACAAAATGGCTCAATACTGCTAGTCCGCCGTAATCCATCTGGAAGACCTGAGATCCCAGATCGATTTGAAAAAAAAAATAATTTTTACTTGTTTTAAGCTGGAAATCTTCACTGAAGCTCCTAAGCTAAAAGTACTGGCTTGCACCCATCTGTAGTGGGTGCAAAAACTTGACCACGCATCTAGCATAAAAACAAAATCTTTGGGTTCTTAGGGATTCCGTAGACCTGTATTACGTGGTTTTAATGTTCTCAAACAAGTCTCCAGCTACTTCAGCTGTATAGGAGAATGCTGCAACACTGTTTTGCTGTGAAGCTCCAGAAAGGTTCACCTGACTTTCCATTGGCATGGGGGTGAGAAGTAATAGGCATAGGATGATATGAACATTTTCATAGTTATCTTGGCCAAAATAATTGTGTTTCACAATATTAACTAATTTAATAATAAAAACTGCATTGCCTTTGTGGCAATTCATAATAAATAGGGAAATTGTTGGACTGTACATCAGTGATGTAGACACATATATAAGGATATACACACTCATCCACAATCAACTTTTTTTATCACAATTTGTAATAAAATCTTTCATTTTCCTATCTTCAGCAGATAATGGTTACATTTTCATCTTTGAGTGAACTGTTCCTTTAAGAATTGGCCAGTTTAAGGATGCACTTCCTTTGAGGATAACTGTCCCTGCCCTGTTACGTTGCATTCAATGAGACTGGGGAAATACTTATCCAACTGTTTACAAAAGAAGCGATACAGAAGGCTAGAGGCCAGGCAGCAAGTAATGTTATGGCTAGAAAACCAAGCTGGGGATAAGGGAAATGCCCCTTCAGCTGCCGACATGCCAACATGCCAACATGCAAAGTGAGCCAGACCACAGATTACAGCTAAAGCAGAGAGAACAGTTGACCTTTGGAGGTTAAGTTAAACACAGATCACAGAACTGCTTAAACAAATTAGCTCTTAATTGTTTAACATGATACAACAGTGTGGAGTAGTAGGGGAACATTTGTCTATGAGGGGGGCTAGACTACATCAAGATGGCAACAATGGTCATACAGCACCTACTTCTATTTTGTTGACCAACAAAGCAGGTTTAGCATGCTGTTCTAATGGTGTTAAGTTCTGTGAACCCAAACACTGGAATGAGATTAAATGTCTTAAAACTAAACTTAAGACCAAAGGTGAAATAATATTACCTCAGTGTGGGATGTGACATCAATGTCTTCTTCCATTGCATATGAGTGTGGTGGCTGGCAAGGGTGTTCCTGATCTGGCCTCTAAAGGCTTCCGTAGTCATGGACTGAGATGGGCTGAGGAGCTGATGCAAGGACCACCATGGTTTCTGTAGTGCACATTTGTAGTGACTGCAAGTATTTCCACTTTTCTCCACATAAACACAGAAAACCTCACAGTCACCAGTATGATTTCACAGAACTGTCACTGGCAGGAGAAATCCATGTTGTGCACATCATATTCACCTTTTCAGTGCAACAGTGATGATAGCGTGTGTGTTTAACTACTCCAAAGTCTAACCTTGAGTGTGTACACTGAGAGGAATGCAGGTAGTGCAGGTATCAGTCTACAAGAGCTGACAGGAGGAAATGGCGATCCATCAATACACACGTTTCCTGGAAACCTGCCTCCTTCCTCTCCGCCACAGATCTGCTTGGCCAGTGGGTGCACTCGTCAGCCCCATCAGAGGTGCAAAGAAGTTGGATGATGACATTGCTTTTCAGGGCTGGGCTCACCCTGTCCAAGACACTCCATTACTTCGGCACTTAAGACAAATCCAGTACGCACCTCCAGGTACCAGTCCAGTTGCACTTTAATTTACGTGCACTGCAGCTGTTTTACGTCTTCAGCCTCAAATGAAACAGCAGCACATGTCCAAATTAAGAAGTGCAGATGTCCAGTGTGGCTCATGGATAGAGTTCTTGTATGGTCCTGAGGAGGGGCTGTCATATGTACACAATATCTGAAAATTAGAATAAAGAGAGTGATTTACAAGCATTTCCAAGTGGCGTCATTGTTGCAAGACTTGTTGTAAAAACAACCAGATTGCTTTCTGTTTTCCTTAGAGTAGCAACTACAAATAATACAGGACGAAACTTTTTTTTCCTTCATCAGTTTCTCCATTCATTTTTCTCTATAATGGAGACAAGACGGCAGAGAGAGATGTGCCAAGGAGCCAGCATGACTGGATCGCCAGTCAGCCTTCATTTCCCAGTGGACTTTGTGACTGGTGGCAGACAAAACTGTATGGGGAAAGCAAAGTTTATGGGTAGCCAATCTAAACACTACTGGCATCATTACGCTATAGCCATTACATTACTTCATAATGATACATTACAGCAAAAAACGTGTCAATAGTCAGTTTACCTACACAACATTTTAAAAAGTCTGTCGATTAACACAAAAATCAGCACTTTTACTCTTTACATGTTTACACTTTAAAAAGTACCCAAAAGTCTAAGATATCATGTTTAAATATAACTTTGGTAAAAGTGAAAGTCATCTATACAAATACTGCTTGAGTAAAAGTCTCAACGTATCTGATATCAAATGCACTTAAGTATTAGGTAATGTTTTTGTCAATAAATGTACTTAAGTACTCAAACTACAAGTAAAATGTAAACTCTACATATATTAACATGTATCTACTGTATACATTTGGTCAACTATTTATCTGTTGAACCCAATATTGAGCATTTTTCTGATTGTCAGAATCAGCTGTTTTTTTGTCCAGTTGCCAATAAGAATAATTTCATTTGGCTCTGATACAGCATGCAATCTGAGGTAACTAGCAACTAACGTTATCAAATACATGTAGCAGAAAAAAGTACAATATTTGCCTTCATAATGTATTGACTGGAAGTGTGAAGTAGCAGAAAATGGAAATACCAGTACCTAAAATTGTACTTTGGTACACTACTTGAGTAAATATACATTCCATCATTGCGTTTACCATTTGTGGTTCAACTACACTACAATTCACTCTCCATTCTCCACTCACATTTATTTGACAGGCAGCTGTACTAATTACGTTATAAGAACGAGAATTGTATTTTCGTCACATATATATAACGAGCTAATGTACCAACAGTATCAGACTCACGCGCACTTTTATTTTTCATTTCATCGCATGAGTTAAGGTTAATTTAATTTGAATAATTTCAGTAGTACTGTAACTTTCACTCAGGAAACAGTTAAAGGATCTGAATACTTACTCCACCAGCGTCTGAATCGCACAGATTTTTTTTTCTAGTGGCAAAATTCGTTACAATTAAATGTCAAAGTCGAAGTACAAGAAGAGTATCGCGACAAAAATCCCAAAACGTGTCGATAAACTCCATGGTCGCCAGATGACAGTTGACTGTATCGCAGCTTTGACAGCTACAGTCAGCTAGCCAACATTATCTGTAGCAACCAACAAGCTAGCAATATGTCAGCTAGCAACCCCGCAGGCACAAAGACGCAGCTAGAGCTTCTCCTCAAACCAATACCGCAACGACTGCGTGCAAACCGACAAAATATGACCGCGAACAGCTGAACGATTTTTGACACGATTTTTAAGTGCAATTAAGTAGTTGAGACCTCACTAAGACAAGAAAAGCCAGCTGTCAGGCTAACTAACGGGCTAGCAGTAGCTCTATTGAATTGTAACGGGGATGGAGTACTGTGCCCAAATCCGACGGCACCAAACGGATTAATCTGATTTTGTCATTAAGGTATAATTAAAACGAAACAAAACATAGCATGCTGTGGCCTGTCCGACTATATTATGCGATATGAAGCATTTCAAAAGTACCTCAGTTTCTGACTGTTTCTCCCTCCAATCTCAGCTTCCCTTCCCCCGTCCAGTGGCTACGGTAATTTCAAGTGCATCTTGGGAATTGTGGTTTCCTGTGTCGGACTGTAGCTTCATTACGTCATTGCTCTCTCACTCTCTCTGATACTGAGAGGAGGGAGCCTGTGACCTCCTTTTCTACCTCCCATCAGCACAGATACACTACTAGCTCAAAATACAGAAGAACATAACAATTTTCGCCTAACCAAACTGTTAAAATGTTGATTAATACAACAATTATGCTATGAAAAGCCCTATAACATAAAGAACTGATGTGGTTCTGATGTTTCTAATCAAGCAGGGCTCAGACTGGGACCTGCATACAAAAGTTGGTCCTACATATGGTTCAGTTTGGCCTGCTGGATCCTTCTAGGGAAAAAATATTTAAAATGCATTTTAAAAAACTCATAATGTTTAAATGGTTTATTTTTTGTCAGGTTAAAGAATCCCCTGCTATTTACTTTTCGTAAGTACTGTAGGGTAGTTTAGTAGCTACTTTTTTGAGGTGATTTAATCATTTCCTGAGTACTGCTATTTCATTCCCACTTTTTACTTCCACTCATTACATTAACAGATAAATATTGTACTTTTTATGCACTACATCAATTTGACAACTTTAGTTAGTAGTTACTTTACAGGTTACATACTGCACCCGCCAAATCAGTGCATTTTATAATTGGATCGGTTAAAAGAAATACTGATTTCAGATTATCTAAAAATGCTCAATATCAGTTGACAGGAGAAGAAGCCTCTTGGACGAGAGTGGATACGTCTTCAAGACACTGAAACAAGTCCAGTTGCCTACGATATAGCACTTAGATTAACCAGTTGTCTAGGCGAACGTGTGGTTAAAAATGCAAGTAGCCAATCTCTCCAGCCTAACATTAGCTACTGTTGCTCTCTGTTAGCAGAGTGGGGAGAGGCACTGAGACAAGGCCCTCGACAACGTGCATACTGTCATAGTCCTTTGGACAGTTGCAAAAGAAGGGGGCAAGGTTTCATTTCCACATCACGGTTTAATCTGCTCACCAGTAAAAAAGTGATTATTACATGTTAATCGCTGCAAATTGTTACAGAGAGCCCCTTTAAAAAATAATCAGTGCCAGAGATTCGACATAACTGCAAGATTCTGCTGGGCTTCTTTTTTTTTTGTCCTGGTTGTCTCATTACACAACACATTTTCCCTTTCCCACCCCAGAATTTCTCCGCTCATTTCATTACACAAATAATGCAACAAGATCTCTGAGTATCTACAACTCTCCTCACATCTGTTTATGTTCAGATTTTAAGGGGTTTCAAGCAGATGTCAGTTATTACCCCTCTGGAACATTCTTTCAAGGAAAAAAAAAAACAGTGTTTGTTTTGCATTGCGCAAACCAGCTCTTGGAATTATTCTGCACTGGTGTGTTTTATTTAGAGAACACTGGAGTTTGTCTTTGGCCTTAATTCTAAAAGAAGTGAATATGGAAAAACAGCTACCATAGTTCACAGGTTCAGCTCTCTTCGCAACATCCTTCAGGCCTTTTAGTGGTGTGTCATAATAACTCTGAAGTAGTGCTGGTGAATATCTCGCAGCCCTCTTAATCATGTGAGACAGAAAGTGAGAATCCTGGCCCCGGCACTGTGCACCACATCCAAGAAAATGAGCTGTTACAAAACATTTTGGATCGATAAAAACTGCACAAAATGGGAGAAATGTTACACAACTGGCAATAATGGAGGACAGATTTCCTGTTTGGGACGAAATCCACTGTTAACTTGATCTCAGGGAATGTGCTGCTGGCTCGCGCCGAACTGCTCGCTGCTGGGCTCCTCACACATCTGAATGGCCAAACACCTGCTCGTTCTGGCACACTGTCAGTCTGAAAGCCCATCAAGGAACAGGAAGACATTTTTATGTGCTAGATTTTAAAAGAGAACCTTTAAATTTGGCCGTCTCCTCCCTTGTAGAAGTGGAATTATTACGCAATTGCTGTGTATTTTCCAGCTTTTCTGTTCAGTTTTGTGTTTTGTTTTCAGTCTTTCGAGCCAGCCATGACCACTGACATGTTTTCTGGGCTTTTATTTCTCATGCATCATGAAAGGACAGAGTGATCATTATCCAAAACGGCTTTTCTTCTCCTCCACCAGCATTGTAAAAGCATAAAGGCATAAATATCACTGACATTACAATTGTTTATTCACTTGGCAGTTGTAGTAGTGTGATCAATAAATCAATAAATAAAACACTGAAATAAAAGTGCAATTTCACAACAGAGAGGGGGACAATAACTGGAGTGTTATCATAAGGAAACAATGTGCAGTTTGTTACATGTTTTACTGCTCACACTGACTCCGCAAAGGTGGAGCGGAGTGAACGTGTCGGAAACAATCGAGGCACACAAGTGCGTAAGATCTCATGACAGATTTTCTATTAAGAGGGGTAGGAAAAACACCAATTTGCCAAATGAAGCCAACATCTGTGCTCAGATTTTCACAAGCATCATCTTCATCACGACCTCCTTGATTCTCTCTGGATTTTCGTATTCCTTCAGCAGTTATAAGCAGGTTTTTATGATTCAGTAATGAGCAGGGCTTGCTCTCCTTCCACTGCTGAGTGCACGGTGCCAAAGCTCGAGAGGCACCTTGTGTCAGCAGGCATGAGCCATCTCCATAGAAACATTATTAGCCATCCTTTGCCTGAGGTGGTTGGCAAAGTCCACCTGCGTCTGAGAGAGCACTCTGTTTATGATTGTCTTTGGGATCCAGCCCTGCAGACGACACAGACAAAGACAATGTCAGACTGGGTAAGCTTGCTGTTTTGCATTTTTTAGTCAGTGGTAGAGGAGGTATTCAGATCCTTTAAAAGTACTGTCCCCACACGATAAACATACTATTATGAGTAAAAGTCCTGCATTGAAAATGTATGTAAGAATTGTCAGAAAAATGTACTTAAAGGATAACTAAAATGTAGTCATTCCACTCAAAGCAAAGACGGAAGAAGTATCATTGTCCACCAAGCAATAATGGATCAAACAATATATATAGCAAAAGGGTGTTCTCTAAACAACTGAAGTACGGTAGATGGAGAATCATTGTAAAATGTGAAAAACAACCAAGGAAAACAACAAACAATTAACTAATCAGGAATAATCCAAGTCACCAGAAGACCCGAGATCCCAAATTTCCTCAGTGCGCGTTCAAGCTTGTGCACCCACTGCAGACGGGGTGCATGCTAACACTTAAAGCTAAGCAGCTACAGTGAAGATTTCAGCTTTGAAACGGGTATAATGGAAGACTTTACACATGTCTTGTTTTATTTTAGTTTTTTACATTTTAAAACAAGCCCACTTCAGCTGTTTAGGAGAACGCTGTTTTGCTGTGAAGCTCCAGAAATGTTTCGTGGACTATGAAAGTTTACCTTACTTTCCATCAGCGTGGGGGTGAGTAGATAATGGCTGAATGAAAATATTTTTGGTCCCTTTAAGGTATCAAAAGTAAAAGTACTCAATGCTTTACTGTTACATTATACCCGCAAATGTTTATTACCCATGCAGTAACCCCTAAGCAGTTTTGTACTGTTGTAATTGGTTGAAGTGGATGTAATTTGCAGCCAATGATGTTCCTCCTGAATCAATCTCCTGATTATTTTCTCAAGCTGCACCACCACTGAGGGGGAACACCAAGTCAGTTGTCCCAGAGCCTAGGTCAGAGGCCCCTTGATGTTTGGTTTGTAAAATGTCAGAACACATTGACACTTTTACAGTGTTTTTGTCTCACCAATGGTCCAACACTGACATTTATTTATTTTTTTAAATACATTGAAATTAAAATAATTTCATCTAGATGCATAAAATAGCACTGGAGTAAACTACACTACAAATGAGTACTTAATTAAACACACTTGGTTACAATCAACCACTGCTTTTAGTTCTTGCATACGTCTCAGTGTAAGTCAGTGCAGACATGGAGGTCACTTACCTTTAAATCTATATTTAGTAACCAGGTGAACTTGGTCTTATTCGGGTCTTCTGCACACGGCTTCATGACTATACAGGTGGGTCCATTCTCCGCTCTGAAATAATGTCATCATCGGCATCAGTTTCAGTCAGTAATTCCCATCCATCCATTGCACCTAAATGGGCTGATTGCTCTGAATACATCCAAATGCTAACAACAAGACGATTATTTCCCCTTGACTCACCTGACCACTCCCCTCTGCTCTGGCATTTTCGGGTGCTGAGTGGACATCCCAGCCAGGAAGCAGGTGGAGCCCCGGCGCTTGGCACAGCGGACGCTGACAAAGTCCCTCGGTCCCACCACATTACCAGGAGTCTCTGCAGACACCTCATGGGTAACCATTGTGTCCTGGCCAATCTTTTGAAGAATCTGTGGGATTTTTATTGGTTATTAATTTTTTTACATTTTTTTTTTTTGTCAGAATGTCTTTAAGCCCATCTCAGTCCTCAAGCATTAAACATTACGCAGCTACAAGAAGACACCAGCAAACTGCAAGTCTTACCTTGACCTGTTTGACATTTGGGTTCCAATCCCCCATCTGCTCCATGTTTCCCACAAGCTCTTCGTACAGATTGTCAGGATGTTGCTCCAGCATCACTTCCAGCTTGAACACCTTCCCGATGTCTGGCAACGTCTTACTCAGGACTTTGTCTCCGTTTGCCTGAGGAGGTGGGTTAAACAAGAACTGGAATTACTCACACATTTTCTTTCACATTAGATAAAATTCACAATGGATAATGCCAAAGGACCTGTTCTCATCAGTTCTTTAGTTAACTGTAAATCTACTCCGTGTGTCTCGTCTTTATACTCACAGCCACAGTTTCAATGGTCCAGCCGTCCTGTTCGCTGAGGATGCTGATGGCCTTCTGCAGTGCATCCTCACCTTGCTTCACATAAGACATCTCCGCCTCGCTGTAGCCCTCCACCTCTCTAATACGAGAACCTCGAAACAAAGAACACAGCAAGTAAAAATGCGCGTCAGCTTCCACTATCATGTCTCTACATTATCAGGATAAATACCTCACAGGCAAAACACTGAAGTATCTGTTTATTTCTTAGTCCAAAGCTCTCAAGATCACCGTTTCAGCTGTTATATCAAGTCTGTTACTCCATTTATTCCATCTGTGTGATAGAAATCTGTGATCACATGTAATAACTTACTGAGAAGGGAGCTCCGCCGGCGGACTTGGCTGATCCAGTTACTGGGGCTGGGACCTGCCAATCTGTTCAGCTCATGGTGAATGGCCACCATGGCATTCTTCCTCAAACCTGGCAGGGAGAGGCACGTTTTTAAATACATTCATTACACAAGAGGCTTTTCAAAATGTGGGAAAACACAAGAAAAGAAAAGAGAAATAAAAGCTTTGCTTGATTCTTTAGTCCTTGATTCATTCAGCCACTCTGATTCTAGGCTCGATGCACAACTCCATTAAGGAAATGTGCATTTTTGAGTGTAGAAGGAGAAAGCAACGACCAGAGGCTGAATGTCAACCAGAACAGAATCCTCTCACTCACCTGTCATGTTCCTCATGTGCCTGTAGGAGATGCCAGCGCACAGTTTGAAGGTTGCAGGCAGCATTTTCTGTAACAAGAGCTTTAGGAGAATTGGACAAGTAAATCACAAAGGTTCAAAATCAGGCTGAGCTGGAATTCTTCTTGAGAGAAGTGAACGAACTGCTGGCTGTGCTGTAGAGAGGACTTGGATTTCTGTCTGTAGACGTTTTAAAAGTGCTGTATATATAGGAGAACTGCTACAAGGCCGCCGCGCTATCACCACGTAGATAAACACACACACACATCACCTCACTTCCAAGGGCCATGTTGCCAAGGTTGCCTGCATGTGGACACGACGAGCATGTCTCTGACTCTCACAAACACTGTGTCAGATAACGTGCAGTCCCCCCCGGCCCACTGCACTGCTCCCACACACACACACACACGCACACACACACACACACACACACACCAGTACACACCAGTGGGTGACATAGGGGGGCAGCCTGGAGGTCAGTAGGAGAGACCCTGAGTGACTCATCCATCCCTTCATGGTCCATTACCAGCTAAACACTCACTGGAATTTTAGGGCAAAAATGTTTCCACTCAGTTTGGCTTGTTTCTTCCCTGTTATGATTGCTATCTTGGTGTGAGCTGGAGTCGTGTCTCTGCTGTCATTATCACTGAGCGGAGTCATAAACCTTAATGTTCTCTTTGAGGTCTTGGAGCCGAGAAACTTTCTTAACATCGTTTCATCACTCGTATACTCAATTATTTCTCTTAATTTTATGAGGATTGCTTAGAAACATGATTTTGAACTGATGACATGTGCCAGACATCCGCAGCAGAGATGCTTCGTCTGAAGCATTACTTCTGTTTGGAGTTCCAGAGAATGTAAAACATGGTTTAATACAATGAATATTTATCTACATCACTGAGTGGCACTGACGGGACTTTTACTCTATTTGGATTTCTATTATTGGAGTTTTGCTCAAGAAATGTATAAAAGAGAGTCTAATTGACCACATAAGTCACAACATATAGACATTTATAACTGGTGGCCCATATCAACCTCATTTGGACCATTTAATCTTTTTGATAGGAAGCTAATTGGCCCATTCATTCGTAATGTCAGTTGCTAAGCACAAAAATACTTTGATTAAAAAGTTTAAAATTACCATAACTAATCAACTTCAGCAAATGTGCACATCCACTTTGTGTGAATGAATGAATGAATGAATTACTTTTATTATTGTGTCATGCATACATGTATATGGACACCAAAAAAGAAAAGACAGAACCAAACCAGATCCAGAGCACAACTGGATCAGCACAATAACATCAGCACATCAAAAATGAATTAAACAAATGTACCTGTCGTCTTTTCCAGGCTTGAGAAATAAAGCTAGCAGTTTTAAACACATTGAAATTGAACAACCATTTCAGCTTCTGTTCATCAGAGCACCAAAATATTTCAGGGTTTTGTCCATAGATTTCATGAAATAATACCTCTCTTAAATCGTCATACTTTGTACAGTATAAAAGGAAATGAGACTCACTCTCTGCTTCATCTAGCTCACACATTTCACATATTCTATTCTCCTCTGGAATATTTTTAAATCGACCAACCTCAAGGGAGTCGTAGGGAGTAGTTGCTAAGTTAGTATGGCACGGCTGGTGTTGTGATTATGGCTCTGTGCACCGAGGCTGCTGATTTGCAGCATTTTCCACAATTTGTCTATTATTCTAAGTCATCTTTTTAGGGGTTTAGATACTCGTAAAACTCACAACTTCAATTCTATCTGCGATCCACATTCCAATCATGCAAATGTGACGTCCACAGTAAACAAATGAGGGCTCCTCCTCATTTGCCTCTTCTTTGCCTTTTATGTGTGTGTGTACACATATGAATGTAGCGTGAGAAACGTCTCGATAAAATAATCACACGCGAGTGCAAAACTGAATTTCACGAGGCGGTCTTACTCCTGAGCGTTTGAATTCAGCAGTCCTTACTCATGTCTTACCATCCACCTACCACAATGATAAAAGCATCAGGTTTTCTGGGTTTACTCTTGTCTTCCAATACAAACCATTATGAAGTATGAAATCTATGAAACAATACAGTGATATCCCTTCTGTTGTGGTCTTGACTAGTCTTGAGATAAAATCCAGTCCAAGTAAAAATGTGGCTGATTTCAAGACAAGACCGATGTTGAGTAGCCTACGACATCACCAGCCACAGGTGGAAAACACTGCAGCCAGTTATTGGTCTCCATGTACAGAACTTAACAGGTGTGGCATCTCCAGGTCTACAAAAAAGTCTGGTGCCAGGATGTCAGCCATCGTTTTTATTTGAATTTCATTCAGTATCTTGGTTTTTTTCAATTGATTTTACATGTGCTGTCACGTAACTCCTTGGAGAGAAGTGAGTGGACTGACTTCAGATTCGGTCAGCGCAATGTTACCGCAACTTTTCGGACTATTAGAGTTTAAACTGGGATTTTGCTCAAGGTTCATATGTTGGGCAGTTTGTTGGGAAGGAGCAGGTGGCGCTAACATGTTTTGTCCAAGGGCGTTTTAATCATTTTTGAGATCTTTATGAAATATTGTTGAAACACTGCTGTGCTTTCTTATGGACAAAAAGGAAACCGTTGATACACACATTGCACGTCATGTACGGTATGCTAAGTCAAGCTCCTCTGTCAACGTGAAGGTTGAACAAAAATCTTCTCGGTGAAGGTTTGATATTGTTCTGAAGCAGCCCCTGTCAGTTTTTCCATTGCGGTCATGCTTGTCAAACACATCACATTTCACAATATCCAAAACATCAGCTTCATGACTCTGCTTTAGCTATTCTGTCAGAGAGCTGATGAGTCACCGACTGGAAGTTTCTCCGCAATTACACCACAGTCCGATAAAAACACATTTTATCATGCTGCTCACATGTTTTGACAACCTTGCTAACTCCGTCCAAGCAAAAGCCGAACTATCTAACAGCAATATTGCCTCAGCGAGCTGCACGTCACACATGGGCTCAGGGTCGAAGCACACCAACACAGGAATGGATACCAGTCCGGAGAGCAGCAGGCCATCTGATTAATGACCAGGAATGTGCACAGAGAAAACAGGAACACATTAATAAATCACAAATACAGACTGAAGTCACCTTAACCTGCAACCTCAAGTCCCTCTAGCTGCAAGGCAGGAATTATCCATCAGTCCCTCTGACCTTCTGTAGGGGGACTTCTCTCATTTAATATAAGAACATACAGGCCTAGCACTATCTGACCCACCCTGGACAGACCAGATACCCATGTCTCCTGTACTGTGAAGCCCTTTTTTTCTGAGACAAAGAGCCAAAGTGGGTCCTGAGCCCGTTTTTATGGACAACAGCAGCATTACGTTTTAATGAGCCTCCGTCCTGCTGCAGCAAACTGCAGGTCTCTACCTGGCAAAGGTTTGAGGAGCTGAAGGAGGTTAAAGAGTCTCAACAATAAGACGTTTCTTTGATGTCCAGACGAGGGAATCATTCAAATCTGTCTCCACACCAAAAACCGTTTTTCGTTTTTCTTCTTGTTCCTACGGTTAAGTATTTGCGCTTCACTGTGTTAAATGATGTACGCGCAGGGTCGTTTTCACATTCTTTGCTGAAAGTGTACATTTTCTCTGTCCCCTCTGAAAATCTGATCGGAAGACGCGGGCGCCTCCAGTGCACATACACTGAGAATAGACTCTCAGATTACAGTGGGCTCATTTATTCAGATCCCCTTGAAGCCGACACTTTCGTCCCAAGAGTCATGTCTCATATTTGTGACTTCTTGATGTTGCTGTCGTGTGCAGACATAAACAAATTATCAGTGCAATGGAATTCTGACTCTGCCTAGTGCTGTCAATTAAACTACTGAGATGAACAAAGAAAGTGAAACAAGATTTTGTTTGATTTTAATTCACATTTATATCCACCTGTTAATCATATACACTCATACAAGAGTATGAAAGTATGTTACAATGAGAGAGAGAAAGAGAGGCCAGGCGAGAAATGTCCGCCATGGTGGCCAGCCTCTTGCAGAAAGGGCTGATTATCACTTTTGATGTTAGATCGACTGTAACAAAGTGATAATGTAAGTGTCGAGTGATAACACCCACTGTCCAATTTCAGCTAAAACTAATGTGAGATTTCAACAGGCTCAGTTCGCGTCATCATGTGTCTTCCAAAGTTTTTACTTAGAGTCGAGATTAAGGAAGTATGAGCAGGCCGCAGCCGGAGGAGCTCAAGCCATGATCAGGCTCTAAGAGAGTTTAGAGCAAATGGCAGATACAGGCCGGTGCCAGACCGTTCAGGGCTTTAACAACACGTAGTTAAATCTAGATTCTAAAACAATTGTCAAACTCACAGGAAACCAGTGAAGGGCCGCGAGGAGTGGTGTAATGTGGCCGCTGCTCTAAAGTTAAAAGCCCGGCAGCAGCGTTTCGTATCATCTGCAGTCTTTGGTTGTTTCGTCTGCTGATATCAGAATAAAGTGCTTTGCAGCAGTCGTGTCTGGAGGAGATTAAAGCATGGATGACCTTTTCTGTGTCTGGAGAGGAAAGGAATCTTGGTCGGCTGCCTGAGTCGGGAAAAGCAGGACTGCGCCAAGTTAGCAACATCATCTTTACAGTAGCTGAATTTAGGAATATACATTTTCACTTTGCGCTATGAATTTTGTCCCACACATCTCGGAATCACATTATTTTAGGATCTCTTTGTGGCCAGTATGCAGCGGACCGACTATAGCAACTAAAGACTGCCTCTGTATTTAAATGGGTGTGCTGTTTTAGCATAGACTTCTGAACCTCCAGAAGAAATCTAAACCTGTCCTCTAAATAAACGCAGTTATAGATTCAAAGCTCGCGTATTATTGTCTATAGGAGCACATGGTTATGGTGAAATGTACGGATTCTTTCACAAAACTTTAACTTCACAATTTATCATTTTATTCTCATGTATCAATGTATTCATGAAGGCCCCTATGTTTCAAAAAACAATGGCATCAAAAGGTGAATGAAGTGTACATAATGGAACAAGTCATCACTAAAATACCTAAAAAACTGACACCTTTTCTGATATGTCATGAGGGATACCAGTCAAGTCAAACATGGAGACATCAAGAACTAAAACGATAGAGAACCACCATATCCCATCTGCTTTTTTAGGATTTCTTTTTGTTGTTACGTATTTATTTGTTTTATTTTTTTCAGTTTTTCCTTTGTCTCTTCAGTTCATCTTCCTATATCTATATCTATAAACTTCATATGCAGAGCTGCACAAATAATTCACCGTAAAAACTTTGGTAATGTTTTCTGTCACCACAAAGTTACCACTTCCCTTCCTGCCGTTCCATGTATTAAAAAAAAAAAAGGAAGGGTAGGAAAATAATGTCTCTCATCATTTGAATGTATTTGATTATAAACAAAGAGGTGATCATGAGAAAGTAGAGCGGGACGAGGAAATAAAGACACTGGCAGACTGAGGAGTACTCAAACTATAGCACAGAGTTTATTAGGACTTGAAGGACACAGTGGGTTTGGCTTCCGCATGCACTCAGCACTTCGCTGTACATCACGTTAAGAAGGAAGAATCCCCTCATCGACACCTCCCCCCCCCCCCCCCCCCCAACTCCTTTTCCCTCCATCCTCTCCCTCCTCTTCTTTCCTCCACTTCCAACAAAACTGTGCGAGTGTTTGTGTGTCGATGTGTTCCCAGGCGAAACAAACAGAGCATGACAGACAGAGAATAAACAAAGTGCTGATGTCTGTGTGGGCATTGTCTGGGAGATAATACTAACAAGGAGGCACTTCAGTCTGATTCGGGTTTTTTTTTTTTTTCTTTTCTTTTCATATCATAGAGAAAAGAGAAAAAAAAAAAACAGGCTTGCGTGAGATTGGTAAGGATTAAAAATGACTGCATGGATCGGCTTTCACTTCCTCAAATCGGGAAAAACACCACATTCTTAAAAAAACAACAACAAAATAATTAAAAAAGAAAAAACAAGCAGAAGAGATTGAGCTCTCCCTCTCTTAATTGGCTGTGCTGCTGCGAGAAGGCCACTTCTTTGTGTGGTGTTTGCGTCATCCACCGCGTCTTCCTCTCCTCCTCCGCTCTGACATGAATGAACTGGACCAATTAAAAAACGAAATTCAGATAAGATAATAAAACCATTCACGTAGCTTTTGATTACAGCTGGCCACAAAACAAGAGGAAGACCCTTTAGACTCGTGAGGCATTTCGAAGAGGGCAAAGGGGCAACATATAAAAAACCTGTACACGTGACAGCAATGGCTTTGCAGCAACTTCTTTTATAAATGGAAAAAAAAACAAAAAAAAAAAAGGCATAGGGAGAACAAGAACACTTCAGTTTCGGATTGTAGAAAACAAGCGAGCGGTACAATAATGTGCCTTAATGATCGGAGGTAAAAACATTTCCATTTGGTGGAGAAACAGCATGACAGTGTTTTAAAATTGTGCAACTTGTACGTCAGGCTGAGTGCATGGGTTCCTCTCCACTCCTTTTTTTTGGGGGGGTGGGGGGGAGCTGTGCGGAAAATTGAGCAAAAAAAAAAAAAAAAACCAAAAGAAGAGATTTCAGTTTCTGTACAGCATATTCATTTTTCAAACTCCACATAATGTCAAATATAAAGTGACACCGTAAACTGAGGGAGACGTCTTTGTGTTGCACTATGGAATGAGGTATGCAGAAGCGGAAAAGGGATACAGCTGTCCATACTTACACTTGTCCATGCAATGAAAACACAACACGATTCTCACAATTCAGTCTGTGTAAGTCTACCTGTGTATGTATGTATGTATGTATGTATGTATGTATGTATGTATGTGTGCTTTAAGCGATATGATATGTCTGCAGGCTCATATTTAGAAGAAAGTGTAGAAAACGGATCCTTTCGTGGTTCTAAGCGATGGCTGAAAACCTTCAAAAAACCAATAACATGACGACAGTATCACAAAACTAAACTGTTAATCTTTGGCCTGAGTGTATACGCAAGGCAATGTACATCATGTGTTGAGGTTGCTGAGGTGATGCGTTCTGAATGTTTAGGAGTGATCTGAGGTATGGGAGGTGGAAATACAGAGAAAGAATAAGTTAGAGTAAGAGTTGGTTGGGTGTGGATGGGTAGATGGGAGAGATTGGGGTACAAGATACAGGCCAGAAAGCAAAGGATTGAAAAATGAGTGAAATTCCTTTTCTAAAAAAAAAAAAAGAAAAAAAAAAAAAAGAAACCTAAACAAAAATTCACCAAGACCCCATCTTCTTTTCCCTGTGGTGGTCTTTATTATACAGTGGATCCCCTGAATATTAGCTTGTTTTCTATCCTTTTCTGTCAGTGGCTCTGCTCTAAAGTCCAACAATCCTGAGGGTAAGTAAGGTTTGTCCCAATATTTCCAAACGTCTCTGCAACATAGACCATCCCACTAACAAATGCCCGGGGTCTCAGGGCCTGGTCAACCCCCCTCCCTCCCCCCATGGGCTGACCATTTAGGCTTTTAGACAGGCTGTCTCCGGCTGCTGCTCAGGCCCCAGCTGTGGACCAATCAGCAGCGGGAAAGCCCCTCGGCGCTCCTTCCCTTTGTGTGTGTGTGGCTCCCACACTGCCACTGTGCCACTAGGGGGCAGAGTTGGACATGGAGTCCACAGAGTTTACACTGGAAGACTGCACACGGCTGTGGGAAATAGACACCTCTGGGTGCTGCGGCAAAGAAAACAGAGAAATGTCACTTGATTTGCGTGAGTTAATTTCGTATATATTCATCGGTGTGTTTGTGTATGTGTGTGCGTCTCCACTTACATGCCTCCTGAAGATCCTGTCCAGCAGGCTGCGTCTGGGCGGCTCTGGCGGCTGATTCCAGTCCAGATCTGGAGGTCTCGTCCCTTGCGGCCCGAACACATTCAAATCTCTGAAACACTCGGTTTCAATCATCTGAGATGAGAGGAGAGGAGAGGAGAGGAGAGGAAGGAAAGGAGAGGAGAGGAGAGGAGAGGAGAGGAGAGGAGAGGAGAGGAGAGGAGAGGAGAGGAGAGGAGAGGAGAGGAGGGAGATTTGGTGAACTCTGTTAAGTGAGTTCTTCCAGCACTTATACAAACTGCACCGATCATTTAAAAATGTCATATTAAGTGCACACACTTACCTCATTCTGCCATGGGATGGAAACACTGCCTGTAGCAAATTTGGAGTAGAAGTCGTTGTCAGTTTGGTCCAAATTTACTCCCTTGACTGTGGAGAACTGCTCAATGTCCAAAACATCCTTACAGTACACTGCCCGAGGCTGCGGGAGGTCAACGACCACGGAAAGACGGGGGTGAGAGGAAAAACAGCAGACAAGTTTATCTTAACAGATAATTTATCATCGTGGAACTTCGCTTGAAAAGACACATTCTTCCTGCAGTGGCCTTTTCGGAGTATTCTGGTTAGCGTTAGGATTAAAACAAAATATCCTCACAGAGAGCATGTTTTTTTGCAGCGGGACTGATTTAAGAACGCACCGTGCACAGCCGAACACATTACTCACATCGGGCACAAAGGGAGGCTCCACTATTCCAGCCTCCAGCCTCTTGAAGTTGATGTTTTTGAAGAACGAGTGGGCCTTGACGCCCGCTGCCCCGTCCGCCTGGCACCCCAGCCTCTGCTTCGGGTCTTTGGTCAGCAGCTGGGTGAGCAGCAGCAGAGATGAATCATCGAGTTATTCATCAGCTCATCGTCCATCTCTCCGTACCAACATGACTCCCATCAAATGCTCACCATTCTACAGATGGCCTTGGTGTCCTCTGTAAACTTGTCGTTGTACTCCTCCTCCTCCTCCTGCACCCTCCTCTCCACCTCCTCCCGCTTCACTCGCTCTTTGCGGGCGCGGAAGGGCGATCGTCCGGCGGTCATCTCGTAAACGAGGCAGCCCAGCCCCCACCAGTCAGGACTCATGCCGTACTTCTCGTTGTTTATCACCTCCGGAGCTGAAAGGGAAACCAGTTTTCATTAACAGCTGCCAATTATTTACCAATGAATTCACTCAGTGAAGTGCTGATCACATTTTTTTCTCACCCATGTAGCCCACAGTCCCCACTCTGCCTCTGATGAGCTCTCCTTCAGGCACTTTGATGGCCAGCCCCAGGTCAGAAATACGGATGTGTCCTGCAGAATAACAGCGTGATGCATTTCATTCACTCAAAGTTCAGTGGATTGCAAAGCACTTATGTAGTCTGAAATTGTGTATCAGCAGCGAAATGCTCTGCAATGCAATATCCAGAAATCTGAGCTGATGAAGTTTCAGAACTCACCATTGTCATCTAATAGGATATTCTCCGGTTTCAAATCCCTACAAAATAACACAGCGTGTTTGAAATAAAAAAAAAAAAACAACACTATTCAACAAAGACAAAAACATCAACTCACACTTCATAATTTAGCTAATCTAAATAAATAAATACATTTAAATTAAGGAGGAATGAAAGGTCCAGTGTGCATATTTTAATTCATCAAGGAGCAGAAATGGAAGACTTATAATTATATTTTCATCAGTGTGTAATAAAAAAAAACCCGGAGGGGACCCCAGGCCAGAGCCAGAACTCACTGGGGGGATTACATATCTCATCTGGCCTTGGAACGCCTCAGGAGGAGCTGGAAAGCGTTGCCGGGAAGAGAGACTTCTGGAATAACCTGCTGCCACCGCGGCCTGACCCCGGGTTACCAGAGGTCAATGGATGGATTGATGACTACTGAATAATCACCTGAAACTAAGCATCATTGTGTTTTCTTTACCTTAGAATGAGCGTTTTACATCTACAGAGGGAGCAGGTGCTTTTCCACACCGTTATTCTAGGGTAGCCCAGAAGGACAAACTGAGCACTGACTCTAGAGAAGGCCTTTGTGTTTCTAGCAGCCACCATAGAGGAAGGTAAAACGGAGAGGAATTTCATTGATTGCAATCTGCTAAGTGCCACTAAATCCTACACACTGGACCTTTAAAACTAAATAAAATGGTCTGATTTGAGAAACCATTTGAGCTCAATGACTTCTGTAGAGGCGTTACCTGTAGACGATGGATTCTCTGTGCAAATGCTTGAGTCCACAGCAGATCTGAGCAGCGTAAAACTGGACCCTGTCCTTCTCGAAGCCCGGCGTGCCCATGTTGTAGATGTGAAACTTCAGGTCTCCTCCATTCATGATGGTCAGCACCAGACACAGAGCGTCTTTGGTCTCGTATGCATATGCTAGGCTCACCTAGAAGAAGAGGAGAACATGTTAAATACCTAACGTGAACCTCACTTTGCTGCAGACACTCTTCGTCTATCTTTACTTACAACAAATCTACTGTTGACTTTCTCCAAAATCTGCTTCTCGTTGAGAGCCATGGACTCCCCTTTCCTCTTTTTTATTCTCTTCTTCTCCAGCTTCTTGCAGGCGTACATCTTCCCTGTGGCTCGAACCTGACAGGCACACACCTGGGAAGAAAAAAACAAAATGTTATCTCAAGTTGTATTTGACGCATCATCCTTCATCGCCATCAACACAAACTGCACGTCTTACCTCTCCGAATCCGCCCTTCCCCAGCACTCGGTACTGTCTGAACGTGTCTTTCGTGATCGGTTGCCTGACAGAACACAGACACAGCAAAATCCATTAATAGACGCTCATATAGTATTGATTAGGATGGAGATATTATCTGCAGAACTCAATACCATCCTGAGTCTGTTTCCTGTGCAGAAGGTGGGGCCTCCAAGACGCAATTTCACTCTCCAGACACGGATACAATCAGGGCGGCTCTGAAAGCTCTGCTGTTTACTTCTAACTGCCTTTGATAAGCACTCTGCATAAAATATCATCCTGTCTGCAGCGATCAGGCTCCTGTGAAGGGTCTCAGAAGTGACGTGTGATTATATCAGAGTCCTTTCACCTGCCAAATGTTCCCTTCTTCAAACTGACAGTTGTAATATGTTTAAATCAGAGGTGGAAGTACACTTTGTGGCACAACTTAACTACATGTTTTCATTTTATGCTACTTTCTATTCTAAGTTCACTACATCTGAAAAATGAAAATATTATAGTTTTTACTCCGCTACATTTATTTGACAGTTCTAGTTACTAAATATATATACAGTATGTATACAATAATATATCATCAAATACTTCAAGCTTACTTCATCAACTTGACTATTTCTGTATAATTAATTAAGTTATTCTTAATGTCCGTCACTGGGTCGATACCAACTTATCCGGGTTAGATATGTTGATAAACTATTTTCTTTGGCAAAGTGCTAAGAGATGAATGAAGTCGCGGCCTTGCATACTAGCTTCTTCTGAGAAACAGCGAACTGGAACTTTTATTATTTCACTCAATAATACAGACATACACGCCATCTCCCTACAAAACCCTCAAAATATAAAACAGCAAAACCCCATTCTATTCTTAAAAACATTCAAACATTTTATTGAATGTCTAACGATTGTTTCACTGTTTCCTCTCTATTGTTGTTAAATGTAGATATGGGACACACAACAAAAAGAATCGCTTCCCCTCTGTAGTGGCTAATGGGGATCCAAACAAACACATGATTGTAGTCTGGCAGTTCGGCACTAAGCGAAGTTCATTTTGTCACCATCATCAGCTTTTGTCCACAGGGGCCGCCAGAATCAACACAAAACACCCGAAAGCTTCTGTGTGTCACAACCCTGTTAAGTTCAATTAGATTTTTATTCGTGATAGAATGAAGAAGAGCGGTGATCTGAAAAACTGGTAGTGAGATTTTCAGTGATAATAGGAAAAAAAAAAACTACAAATGAGATGTGTGAATTGACTTGACCTCTCCACTAAAAATGACTCATATTAATAGATTTCCGTACCTCTCCAGCACCTTCCACTGCAGGAAGCGGTCGAAGTACATGCTGTTCTGGTAGTCTGTGAACGGAGCTCCACTCAGGTACTCGTGGACTGCCCTGATCCGGCACACACACGACACAGCAGGCTCAGTCAAAACAGTCCCAAACGAGAATACGACGCAAGCTGAAATTCAGTTATCAACAGCTGTGCTCTTTGTTCTGTACATGACATGAGGTAAGCTATAGCGAGCGCAAACAGGTGAGAGTGCAGCAGACAGGTGAGGGGGGGTAAAGACTCACTTGCAGCAGTTGCTGAAGATCTCCTTACATGGACTGAGCTCGAGGTTCTCTCTGCACTGGTCTGCGAAAACCTCCGCTATGTCTACACGCTGAGGTGACTACATCAACACACGTAAACACACGGTGAGATATGTGCACACATTCACAAATATATGACTTTTATTACACATAAACTAAAGAGAGACATGCAAAAATTCTAGCAGAGTGAAGCACAGTATCAGTGCATTAGAGGTTCTCGTTAAGCCAATATTATAGTCTGCTGTTCGCTGTGAAAGGTGACTAAATTTGACACAGAATGCAAATTAAGGAAGGTCCCGGTTTTGAGGAATGTATCCGACGAGGAAGCGTACTTGTTTGGAGAGAAAAGTCTTGATGATCTTGTCCCCTCGGCTTTTTCTTTTTTCATCCGGCGTCACCTCGTAGTCCTCCTGAACAACAAAAATGACATCATCACATCATGAGAACAGATTAAATCAAAGCAGGTACGTGTATCGTAGAAAGACAATGTTTTATGAATCTTTCATAAGTTTTCATTAATGGCATTATCAATGGTTAATAGATCGTTTACTAATGCTTATAGATGAGACATTAATAGAACAACTTCCGGGCTTCGTTCATAGAGAAGTCCCTAACAGTTATAACATTTCAGGGACAAACGAGTATTGCAGTCCGTCAGTTGAGCCTTTGGGACTCTACAGCTCCTGTTGTTCCCTTCGAATAAAATCTGAGAGGGGTCAGACGTAACGTATCTGCTTGAGAGAGTTCTTTTAGTACGCTCCATTTGAAAACTTTTCTTAAGCATTTGACCAACATTCTTTGAGCAGATAAATACGACTACAAATTACGACCGATAAGTGGTTTATAAATGGGATTTATCAGGCAGCGGTACCTATTTGTGTCCTTTATAAATAAGCACCAAGCCCAGATGTGCTTAAAAGCACATTATGTAATTTCTGCCACGAGGAGTCTGTCAAAGAAAGCAAAAGACGTAGTTTGGTGACGTTATTGTTAAAGAGCATGGGCATCATGGGAGTCCTTGTCTTCGTGGTGAGACAACATCCATTGCCGATGACACTTATCTATCAATCTATCCAACTGACTGAGATAATGTTTTTAAGTTTTATCTATGTTGTGTTTTGTCACGCTTGCCAACTTCCTTCTTCACTCTTGGACTTATCATCTGATGTTTCCCCGGAAGTTTAAGCAACAGGTGACAATATGAAAACAGGTCCCAACATCGTTGGAAATGTTCAGGATAACGTACTCAACTCAAATATATAATAAAGATCTTGTTGTTTTGACATGAAAGTAATATAACAAATAATATTAATTGTAACATAAAACAGTGACAAATTAAGAACTTTTTCTTCTTTCTGGTTCTGTCTTGTTTTTCCTCTTCTGTAGAAAAAAACAAAAGAAAAAAACCCTTCCCTCATCAATATAAGTGATGTTAGTGATATTGGACTTCATAAACCCCAATTTAAGATTGAGATGTGAGTCGTTGACATTAAGATATTGATCACACATTTAGTGGGAATAGTACATTTTGCATTTCATATACGCTGAGAGAATACAAAAAAAAGCTGATGTGGTGATTTGTCGTGAGAGGGTTTGTAATTGTAAGATATTGTAATTTTTTTGGCAGGGCGTCTCTGTAGCACCAGAATGTTTCATTTATAGTTATGTTGTTAAAACATTTAACCCTAATCCAAAAATTTGAGATTCAGTGATTTAGAAATACTTGGATTACTGCCATAATATTTCATAATTGTTCAACCTTTAGTTAACGTGTACTTTCCCTCAGAAAATCCCCAAATTCAGCCTAGTTCTCGTCTGAATGAAAAACAAAAAACACTTGATCGGTTGTTTAATCTGTACGATGAAGGAGCTGCCGTTCATTGGTGACGAGGCCACACACCTCTCTGCATCTCTGTGTGTCGCTGTCACTCTCACACAAACATATGCTGCCGTTGGCTCCGAAGCCGTTGACACAAACAGGTTTGGCCGTTACGCGCGCCGGACATATTGGACATCTCGCAGCGGCAACAACATGAAAAAGCCCTCTGACGCATTTCATCACCAGCACTTTTAACTTCTCAAAGAGGAGGGGAGCGACGCGGTGCCCGCGCTGCACGCTGGCCCTACTCTTTCTATCGGTGGCTTTTTTCCAACATGGTCTTGTGTTGCCTGGCAGCCACACAGTAAACACGGCGGGATTCCTTGAGGTCCTGGAGTGTCACAGTGTGTCACACCAGCGTCACCAGCTTTCCACTACAAAACACACACACACACACACACACACACTCACATATATATATATATATATATATATATATACATATACAGTGCATACACACATAAGCCCTGAGCTTAAGGAAAAACAGGCTTTAAAAAGCTACAACGTCACTGACACCTCAGAACAAAGCCAAAAACTCAAGCAATAAATATATGAATGTAAATAAAACGGAACAGAGCCTGAAAGAAAGACAGAGGGAGGAAAAGAGCCAATTGTGATCGACGCCAAGTGTTGATTAACTGAGGCTTTGTTATCAGAGGCTCCACAGAAAATTACAGACAAACACACACACACACACACACACACACACACACACACAGAAAGAGAGAGTAAATGAGCTGTCTGAATCCCACCCTTTGCCGGTGGGGGGTCAGCCAAAGGGAAGAGAAGACGCCCCTTTAGCCTTTTGGAAGCAGAGGCAATCCAACACACACGCACACACACACACACATACACACACAATTGCACACATAAAATTGTACAGCACGCACACACACACACACACACACACACACACACACACACACACACACACACACACACACACACACACACACACACACACACACACACCTTCTCATGATGTAAGAGGAACCACTGGAACCCCCAAGCACATTCCTTCCTCTGTTGCACACACCAAAACACACAAAGACACCGAAACACACTCCTTCTTCCTCTGAAACGGTCGCGTCCATGGTTTCTCATCCCTCATACACCCTCCCAAAAAAAGTATATTTTTCAACAAACTAAAAAAGCCTCTATTCAGGTTGTAGCTTCGTACTTTTTTCCGAAAGTATGATGACTAGATTATATAATAGAGGTGTTTCTAGTAAGCCTCATCACTGCATGACTGCACAAGACTCCCATGTTATTTAATCACTCCAAACACAAGCACCTGCCTGGTTATAATCATTCTCCGGCCTGGTTTATTGTGAGTAAAGTGGTGAGTATAAAGCTCCACAGCGAGTTCATCACACTGATAGCAGAATTAGCGGCAACATGTGTCCGGGATGATGGCATGTAAGTGGTTTGATGGTCACTTTCAGGGCCGGCCTGGTGGTTGAAGGGGGGCAGAGAAGGGGAGGGATGTTGGGGTTGGAAGGGGTGGTGGTGGTGTGGGAAACAATGCAGTCCTTTCTGTCCCCTCACATGGCCGCAAAGATATTCTGGGCATAGATAAAGACTTGAATGTGTCATGTTGGAGATATTCCGTCTAGACGGAGAGAGAGCGATTGGGGGGGGGGGCAAGCTGGGTAAAGTGGCGGAGGAGAGGGGGGGGATCCGGCTGGTTGAATAATCACTACTCAGTTTAATTGTCTCCTCCGGCTGCATGACCCCGCGCAGTAATGAAAGTGAGTGCACTGAAAAAGTGGATGAGTGTGTTTTCTGGTGTTCATCAAGTAAAGAGTGCTGCTTTCCCCCTACTCCCAGCACCTGAAAACATCGGAGGAACTGATGGTTAGCTAAGCCTCTCACCTGTTAGCCTGCAGGCTTTCCATTGGAAATGGCACGTGGGCCCAATATGCAGTTTACAATAACAAAGAAAGATTAACACCAGAAACTCACTTTAGCCAAGATAGATTATCTAATTATTTGTGATTGTCCGTTTTTCTAACAATGTAACAAAAGTCCTTTGTGTTTAGTTTATATGTCTATGTTAACAATACTTAACAAGCATGCTGTGTCAAAGTCCAGTGGTTTTGTCATTTGCACTTGAACCTGTTTACCAGGTTTCAATTCCCATCACGTAGTTCTCTTTGCTTTCAAAATCTTCAATGTCTATTTAAAAGCTCAAACCCATATCAGAAGCTGTCTTTACTTTAGAGTTTATACATGTAGGAAAAGTTGATTTATAAGTCTCCACATGTCAAATAGTGACACTTTATTTTACAAGCTGCAACACCACTAAATCACTAAGTAATGTAGTTGGCTAATGACGCGATCATTATTTCTGGGATTAACTTTGGAACACTATTTGAGGGAGTGAGCCAGTTTACAGGATATGCTCACCATCGTGTTGGAGCAGAGAAACACTGGCCCGCTGTTGTTTGCTCCTGTTTTTTTGAAAAGGTTAAAAGAAAGACACTTGGGAAAATCCACAGCGTAACAGACCTACTGTTCCTGGTTACAGTTACTAAGTGATTGGCCCATTAGGGGATATATGTTTTGTTCACAGACACTTTGATGGTGATCATTAACGGGGAATAAGACAGGTTGTTGTTCATTTCCTGGGGATATTTCAGGCTAATTAATAGCAGACTTCTGGTTGAAAGACGCCTAGTCAATGTGTGGTGTGTGTGTGTGTGTGTGTGTGTGTGTGTGTGTGTGTGCGTACCATTGCGTCCAGTAGCTGGATGCATCGTTGCAGTTTAAATCTGGTCTCACAGTAAAGACGGAAGAGGAGTCGTCCGATTGGCTGTTTCTCACAGATGTTGACATAGTCCCTATCTGCAGAAATGAAAAAAGCACACACACACTTTAAAACAGAGCCTTCTAAAAACACACACACACACACACACACACACACACACACGTACCGATGCTGTTTCCCAGCTCAGTGCACTGGCTTATATGGGGGAACCTCAGGATCTCCTTCCATTTTTTGCTCCTCCCTTTACGCTTCCCTCCTCCACCTGTGGCGACAGAGAAAAACAAAGAGGTGAAAATGTCGTCAGGAAAGAACTTCATAAAGTTGTCAAAGTTTATTTTCATCACTGAGGAGCAAATGGGGGCCTAATGGGTGAGAAGGAGTGGTAGAAAGAGGGGGGCTGTGTGTGTGGGCTCTCCCCTGAATGAAATCATAGTCTCAGAGTGTATATATAATTCATAGATTACGTCTCACTTCCTCCGTAAATCTCTCCTCTCTCCGCTGACTTTCTTCCTCGCTCAGTAGCTTTTCTGAAAGTGGAACAGTGCGTGCGTGTGCGCGCGTGTGTTTGTGTCCACACAGACAGAAAGCCTATTCTGACCGGCTCAGTTCCCATCAGAACCCGGGACTCGGCCAGACTGGATTCCACCGCTCTGAATAATCATGCATCAGCCTCCTCCTGCGGCAACGAGGCACCGTCAGGAACAGCACTTACATCGACCCTGAGGAAACTTACTGCGTAGTCATCAATTAATCCAATTTACCTGCTCCTAAAGTTGCATCACACATTTAACCGCCTCCACATTTCCCATCCAAATCCTGTTACAATCACCTCAAAATGTTCCGCTCTTGTATGAGAACATATTTTTGCCGTTTTCCAGCCCGCTGTGGCCTACGTCACATTCGGCTGCTTCGGTCTTTTTTCATGACATACGAAGAGTGCTCTAATGAACTGACAGGGATTTCCTTTGACCACACTGTGCAGTGGAAATTGGCTGCGAGCGGCCGCCGTGAGAGGCAACGTTGAGAGCATGAGAGCGGGAGAAGCAATGACAAGCAGACATCTTTAAGTAATAACCCAGGAATGTGAGAGGCACTACGTCATGCTGGAGCCTCTGAGTGAAAGCTCGAGCAGTTTTCCCATCAACCCTCCTGTGTGACGGCCTCATCCTTCTCTACTCTGCAGTTTGAAATGTGTCTCAAATACACTTTGTTGTCTTTGTATCATTTATAATAACTATCATGAATATTTAGTCAGTTTACAGTTTATTAAACCTAAGTTTTTGCTTATTTCACCATTAACAACCAATGTACGGAAAAGGATTAGGGCCACATGTGAATTTTTTTTTTTCTGACTTTTATTTTCAGAAATCTGACTTTTTTGGCAGAATTCTGAGAATATAGTCAGAATACTGAGATTAAAGTCAGAATTCTGCGAAAAAAAGTCAGGATTCTGAGAAAAAAGTCAGAATTCTGAGAAAAAAGTCAGGATTCTGAGATTAAAGTCAGAATTCTGAGATTAAAGTCAGGATTCTGAGATTAAAGTCAGGATTCTGAGATTAAAGTCAGAACTAAAAAATTATTTACATGTGCAGACTTCTGACTTTAATCTCAGAATTCTGACTTTAATCTCAGAATCCTGACTTTTTGCTCAGAATTCTGACTTTAATCTCAGAATCCTTACTTTAATCTCAGAATTCCGACTTTAAAGTCAGAATTCTGACTTTTTCTCAGAATTCTGACTTTTTTCTCAGAGTTTTGACTTTAATCTCAGAATTCTGAGAAAAAAGTCAGAATTCTGACTTTAAAGTCAGAACATAAAAAAAAAAAATTCATATGTGGCCCTAATCCTCTTCCGTACCAATGAAATGCATGGAGGCGCGGGAGGTTTTCATCAACATCACCAGTATCAAGCTCTGCTACGAAAAGGATTTTGCAACACCAGTTACTTTACTTGACTTTATTTTACTTTACGTGAAAGTAAACAGTTACTTTCCTGTTGCTCTTTGTGGAACCTAATACAGCAACACTAGCTCAGTGGACTCCACCTAATGCTCCGCGAGTCATGTTTAAGCGGCGTATCCCTTTAGTTTTTGTAATACCTTGATATATAACCATCACCGCAAAAATAAAAAAACACAAATTTAATATAAATTCTGGTCATTTTGCTCACGCCTACACAACTGTACAAGGTTTAAAACCATTGGCTGCAACTTTATAATCGCTATGCAAACGATGTTTATAGATGAACTTCATAGCATTTATTAACTGCTGAAAAAGTATTATAAGCGGACAGCAAACCAACACACTAGCACTAGCATTTCTAGCACTTTTCATCCACAAAATTCACAAAACAAAAGGGTTTTTAAGGCTTGTAGGAACCCTTCTGATCAGGTATGTTTTTAGATAAAGGCCCCTGCGTCACCACAGCTGACACACACAGAACGGCGGGGGACAACCACAAAGCATAAATGTATTAATAACTCAAGTCAAAGTATCCCCTAAGAGAATCATTAACTCACAGCACCTGCTCCTCATCAACATTACTGTAGACCAAACAAGCTATAAACAGGCGCACTTCCTTATTTACGCACCAGTTGTTCTCTGAAAACAGTTAATATGTAAAGTTATGATCCACAACAAAACGCCAGCACGCTCTGCTGCTGTGCGCTCCAATATTATAAATCTCTTTTAATAAAAACATGACGTCTGCCAAGAAGCACAAGAGTACAGTGAGCTGAGAAGGTCACTCCCAGCGGGGGCCGCCATGCTAAAAATGAATGTTACTGTGAGGGGTTTGTGGATAAAAGTGGCCACCAAATGGCATGGATTTCCTGCGAGGGGTCAACGCCATGTCAGATAATTGTACCGAAAATCCACGCTCCACCCAGGCATTCAACTTCTACACAATGCTGAGACAACCACAAATAATGCAGTTCCTCCTCTTTTCTTTCCCTCTCGCCGCTCTCCAAACCCATTTATTTTTCATTTTCTCGCCATCCTCATCTCCCCCTTCCTGCTTTTTGTAACTCGTGTCAGCAGCAATCACCTTCCTCTCGCTCTCTGCTTCCTGTAATCCTTTTCTCCTTTTAGGCTCTGCTGAGTTTTTTTTTTTTTTTTTTTAACACCATCACATCTACATCATCGGCTAAGTTTGTCAACCAATGACTGATCTCCTGCTTCAGGCCCGTTGTCCGCCTTTCTTTTAGGGTTGGATAAGGTCACAAGTTTATAGCTTTACGGGAGCATTAACGGAACATCGCTTTAGGTCAGTGGTTCCCTTCCCTTTGGGATTTTAACCAAAGAAAGTTAGTATTTGCATGGTCTCTACAAGCTACGTACAGTATACAGGGGTGATTTAATTATCTAGTGATTCACTGAAAAAAGTAAAAAAAGAAAATAAAAAGGGTCAGAAATCACTGCTACAGATGATCAGATGTTCTTCACAGTCATTAAAGTCAGCATGCTGAATATAAAATATATATTAGCGGTGTAACGATCCATCAAGAAATAAAGAAGAGAAAATTAAATAAGGACTGTGGTAGCAGTGCAGGGCGCAGCACGATGCATATAAAATTGCTAACAAAATGTTCTACAGAAAATATGTTTATAGGCTAATATTTGTTAAAGGGGAACCATCTAAACATCCAGATAGTGTTTTACAGACTACATAAAAAAAAAATTGTATTAAAAAAAACCAGACCTGCTCAATTTCAGGCACACTGGTGCGACCCATAAAAATGTTTAGCTGTACTTGACAGACTTTTGGGCAGTGACCAGACAGATAATGGCCGGACGCCAAGAAAAAGACGATCAGGCCTTTTACTTCCCTCTAAGGAATTAATTAGAAGTGTGGAAATAATTTGGATTCAGGAAAAAAGGCAGGGCGACGGACAAATAATGTTTGTTTCAATAATAATGGCTGGAAAAACACGTGTGCAGGCTGAAACTCAACCGTGGCGTTCTGGTGTGAGATTCAGTGACTTGACCAACAGTGACGAAGACAAAGTCAAATTAATACATACGTACTCTTGTTGTAAAGCCATGTTTTGTGTGTTCGGGGAGTCTATTTAAAGTGAACTTTACTGCACTAACCTGGGGACAATTATTCACAATTGTTTATTGTGTGGCTGTATTTTTTTTTTCGCTAAAAGCAGAAAAGAATGGAGTGGCAGCTTCTAATGTAACTTGGCACACGTATGATACCGTCTCAAGCTGACTGCAGCCTCCGAAATGAAATGAAATCAATAGTGTATCGTGATATCAGCAAACAGTTATTTCCAAGAAACAATCCAACATCATATTCTGATGAAAACCTGTGATTTACGCCCCTAACATTCATCATGGTGATAAAAACTTAAATATCTTCCTTCACTCTATGAGAAAATGAGACTGTTTGTGGGAATATGAGTCAAGACGAAAACATCCAAACTGCTTGGTAATCTCCTACCAGCACACACTGTAACAAACTACTGTAGGAGGTATAAGAGGGCTATATAGAGGCCTGTTGGGTGAAAAGATCACATCATCCAAATGTGAGCACACCCAACCACTCCCACACACATGCAAATATCATGCATAAATTATTCATCGACGCATCCATCCAGATGTAACAAGTCATTTCCTGTCTGTCGTCCGTGTCCTCTGACATCCCTGCTGTCTGCGACCTTAAACAAATACAATCCTGTGTTTGTCAGTTCAAATGAGTTCAGATCCTGTGTTGCATTCTTGGTGGCCGCGAGCCGTGGCTGTATATCTGCTCGCTGAGGGGGAAATATTCTGGCGGGATGAAGCAGACGAGGTCGGTGGGGGGGGGGGGGGGGGGGGGGGGGGGAGAGAGTTTACAGAAGGATTGTAAATATCAACATAAAAGGAAGTCAGGCGCTTTCAGACTGATGGTCTGAAGCTGCAGGGGAAAAAAAACTCCACTTATAATTTTGTTTTATGTGCAGATCAGTAACTTTGTGTTCCTGGGCGGTGAAAAGTATGAACATGCTTGTAAATCGTTTTTTTCTTTATTTCTTTCTCCATTAGGATTTCTCACTCTCGCACTTACACACGGGTAGAAGTATGCGCTGCGCCGTGGGTACGCTGCACACAGGAACTTGTCGGCCTAATTTGTTCCATGAGGGCAGTGTGGTCGCCGCCCTTTATTTGTGTTTCTGCTTAGCAGCTCTGACATCATCAAGGCATGTCAAGAGAAGCAAAAATAAGGTCAAGAGAGGGAACGACATCTGTCTGGCGCAGCACCAGGGGGTTACCGGCATCCCAAACATGTGTGTGTGTTTCTGTGTGCGTGTGTGTATGTGTGTGTGACGTGTGTGCACAGTGTTTCTACTGTGACCTCTCTCTAGTAATGTCCTCATGCTCAATTTAACTGACTTGGGCAGTTCTGCAGGCCCACTCCATCCACACGTACAAAGACGTCCCTGCTTAGCTGTGAGGTTATGTTCATAAAGTGTTGACACACAAAAGAAGCCATTATCCAGTTTGTAGCTCAGACACACACACACACACACACACACACACACACACACACACACACACACACACACAAGCAAGCACATGCACAAAAACATGGTTTCGGAGATTTCAAACACCTCCACTTGCGCTGTCACCCCAGACATGCAGTCAGTGCCGCTGTGGACAACCAGCCGAAACCACATCCTGAATCTCACGCTGTGCATCTGGCATATATGTGACAACAACATCTGCAGCAGAATGTGATGTGAGGGCGCTGGCAGAGAGAGGAGCTGTGAGTATGTGCTATTGTCTCCACCTACACGGTGCAAAAAGTGAGAATCTGGTTGATTTTCTGTGACTCTTCACACTCATCTCCTCCCTGCACCGACCTAAAATTTCAGCCTCGTCCACAAACAACCGATTATCCAACTCATTCTCGCATCACCTCCTTTGTCTGATCTGTTAAATGTCGGCCTCGCGGGTTGAGTCACACCGTGGTGGTCAGTGAGGTACCAACACAGCGAAGCCAACCAGCACCAGACAGTGATACAAACGCCTTTGTTCTCTCAAAGTCTCCTCTTCCTTTCCCTCAAACAATGTCCAACTGTTCAGTGCTTGGAATCATTTGCATTCAGGGCTGCAGGTAAGGACCAGTGCTCTTGGCCATGCAAAACACGAGTAGTAAATACACAACAAGAACATTGTCAAACAAAGACGACAAGTTTGCATTGGCACTGGTTCTGAAACATCCATTTCCTGCTGCTCTGCAGAGTGATGTATTACAGCACAAGTTGCACTTTATCACACGAAAACATCTAGACACACTGTAATAGATATCCATCTCTTGCAAAGCAGAGATGGATTTAGAAATAGATCACACCTTTCCAGTGTGCTGTGCAGCGAGACACGTGCAAAAGTTTGCATGTTACTATTTATACAGTACGAGCAGGGATGTAGGAAAGGTAAGATCCTACCTGTTTATCAGATCCTCCTGTACAAGCTGATGCAGTCCAGCCAATAGCACAGCAAAAATCCTATAATTCCTCTCCAAGGTACTAATTAAGATAAGAACTTTATTAATCCCCACAGTATTGACTGCTGCAGGGATGACGTATTTTTGAAGTTAGCATCCCCCTAGTTACCTCAACAAAAAGGCTGTGGGATTTTTCCTCTGGATTTTGGATTATAGGCGAAAATAAACTCTGCGACAATAAGTAGATAAGTCGCCAGGTTCAGTGCAATGACATTTAATTTACAGGGGCTATATGTGAGAATTACAGTTGAAAACATTGAAAAAATATCTAAAATTATCAGCAGAATGTGAATAACGGTTTTAACATTATGAAGATATTTAATTAAGTTAGCATGCTAACCAGCTAGCTGCAACCTGTCTTGGTCCAAAGCTCCCATGCTAGCGGTTTAAACAGTAACACAGTCCGAACCACTGTCTGGACAGCTGACTAAGCTAATTAGCTAAGGGCAGCTTCAGTTATCGTCATCACACTGAACACCCAGACACATCTACACACCGGTCCATCTTAACAGGCAAACTTTAACGTTTAAGTTTTTCCATTTCTTTACCTTGTAATAGCCCAAAATCCAGTTGAAAACTCCCATAGGCTTTTTGTCAAGGAAACGAGGGCGATGCTAACTTCCGGGTTAACCTACAATAATACGGCCCTGAATATCTATTTCCATTTGATTCACGATTAGCAGCAGTGACTATATTGCACTATATTTAAATCTTTACTGAAAAAAAAAACACTAAAATCTTGATGATCAGACATTTGTTGTGGTTTGAAACAAAAAAAAAACAAAAAACAGAAAACCATTCGCCAGGACATACTGTTCGCAGTTAACATTTCTACAAACCACAGATACATCCAAGGTTGACCTCTTTTACCAAATGTGGCACATCACCTTCGGGTTATTACAATTATGTGGCGTCCAAAGCCGGCTGTTTTCCATCTCCATCCGTTTTTGAGGTGACATAACTGGGTTTTTTTTTTAAGGAGACCTTGGAACATTTCCAGCAGTGTTTGCGGCCACCGAAACAGGTATTTAAAGCCAAACCATAAACCCTAACCCTATGCAGAGCATTAGCACAGTATTGTGAAGAGGGAAAAATACAAAAGCAGCATAAAGAAACATTCAGTTTCTACTTATCTGTGGTAACGCAGAAATATTAATTCTGGTGATTGAGTTGTGTATTGTGATTATGATCAAATTTCTATTAACTGTGCCGCCCTCATTTTAATTAAATCAGCCCTACTGTACATTTTGAGGCCTTACTTTTGTTGTGTCCTTATCCTCCACATTCATCTCTACATGTGAAAAACATGTTATTGTAAGGACATTTCAGCCCCGAGGTTTGGTTTAACTAACACAAGTGTGTGTGTTTGTGTGTGTGGTCTGTGTGCCACAGGAAGCCGCGGGAAACGCTGCCCAGACCTGAGCAGAAGGGGAGGACTATAGCAGGAAGAAGCTCTTTGTTGCCCTGTTCCACAATGATGTCATGTCGCTCCGTCTGTCCAGCCGCCTTATTACCATCCTGAACGAGCCTTTCTGTCCACGTATTCCTCATTACTGCGAATAATAACGGGATAATCCGGCTGTAACATCTGCTAACGCGCTCAGAACAAACATCTGTGACGTACGCCATTTACCTGGCAACACTCGGCCATTCTTTAGGCTGCTGCGGGGGTCACATGTTAAACCACTTAATGAGGGGTCATAAACTCAAAATCAGTCATAGACAATAAAAGAGAGATGTTATCAGCAGTATTGATGCTAGCCCGCAGCTGTGTCCCAACACCCGAATCTAACTTGACCTTAACAATGTGGATGTGTTCAGCATGAAAGCTGCATGTTCAAGTGTTTAAGATCGATTTAAATATAAATGCAGAGTGCAACGGTCGCTCAGGTTGCACTAAGCTTTAAGAAAAAAATAAATAAATCCACAAGTGTGACTTTTCCCTGTCTTTATGTCCTTGTAAACATTACTGCTATAAATAGCCAGCGGCCCAAGGGCAGGAGCAATGTGTTGATACAAACTGAGGTGGTCAAACCGGTCCATGACCTCAGAGCTGGTGAGCTGGGACAGTTGTCGCTGGAGTAACTGTGTGTGTGTGTGTGTGTGCAGGAAGATACTCGGCATGAAAACCTGCACGCAAAGAGCGTAGAAATCTCACAAAAGCAGCAGACAGCAGGGTACATTTCCTGTCTGGGAAGAGTCATGTGCCACAGGTTTCCTGTTCTATAAATATATAAAATACGGAATGCGAGGGGGGAAAACAACATTCAATAGACTGAAATTATATAACCCGATCAAAGACAGCGCAGGGCTCAGGGCAGGGTAATACACGCTGTTTGCTCATCCATAAAGATCCAGGAGGACAGAGCATAGTCCACATGAAGCTCGCCGTAACAGGGCGCTCCTACTCCCTGACTCAGTGTTGGTGTGTTTGTTCACCTCCATAAATGTTTTGATAGGGCGAACATTATGGCAATGTGATCCTAAATCTCTGTGTGGGATCGTTTCATGTCTACTCGCTCCGAGTGAAATTCTGCAGTGAGCAAACAAGGAGGAAAGTGCTTCCAATGGAAACAAGAGATCCAACTCATCAAACTGATGGAACACATGCTGCACTTCACCGCGCAAAAACGGGGTTAAAATGGTCACACTGGCCTTCTCAAGCGGTCTCTTTTCCCTCGAGCTGTTCTCCATTTCCTTTTTGTCCGCAAACACACCAAGATGTTTGTTCCACGTCTAGCTCTTATGTTGACATTCCATGTTCTTTTGTCCCTGTTATGGCAACATCCCTCGAAAGAGAAATAAAAGGTACTGGCGAGTGTATTGTGGCTGAGCTGAGCTGCTGAAAGAAAGTTGCTTTCCTAGCTTTTACCCCACTTATCTGGTCGTCTGGGGCATTCTGGTCGCACTTGGGGGAAAATTTCTTTGACCTTTTTTAACCTATCGTTGAAAACTTGCGGTAAGACTTAATGAACAGGTTTATTTGTTTTTACAATATTAGATGTCATAAAGTCCTCTATTTTCTTGTCCCAGAAGAATGCCCAAGTCATAGGTTCCCTTATATAACCAACGACATCACTATCTCCCCTTCCTACAAAACATCATCAACGTGAATAGGGTTCTGTTTAAAGTTTAAGTTTAGAGATTTGGAAAGATGGTCCTTGCATAAAATTGGGATGTCTATGAAGTAGAAAGAAGAGAATCTTTTTGAAATTGGTGCTACATGACTAGAGAAGACGGAGCAAAATGGCTGTGGTATTCCCTTTTGCCCAAAAGGTAGAATACCTACAACAACCAGAATGCACTGCACTGCATCAGACCAATAAACAAACCCCTGTATGGCATGGTTATGGGCTAGTTGTCAATTATGAGACAGGAAACACTAAGACGACGAGCTGGCACGGAACTATATGTCGTTATAGCTGAACAGTACACTAAAATATGTTTCTGAAAACATTTTAGACAAAGAAATAGGTAACGGAGCTCGGTTCATCGCTGATAAACTGCCTTATTTTACAGTTGGATCAAAGCCTTTTAACAATATAGAAACAATACTTCCGGATCACAAACGTTCTCTATTGCAGCTAAACAGTCAGTTTCTGAAACATTTTAGGTGAGAAATACGCAGCGCAGTATCATCACACTGGTTTATAATTCATCAGCATTGCGTAGTTCTCTGGATCCCAGATGTGCTGTGAGGAAAGTCCAGGAGAGCTGTGGAATTTTGTTACAACTAGATTATTATTGCAATATAAATCTATACAACAAGTAATGACTGAGTTTTAATTCACTTTAATTTACGAGTACAGTCTTTGTGTCCAAACAACATGCCTGAGTACAGTGTGTAGTTCACACAACGGCCCTAAAATCGACAGCATCATTTTAGAGTGGGGGGCTCTGGGTGCAGGCAAAATGGAAAGAAATCGACCATTGTTAATTTGCATGTACTACTAACATTTTATTGATACAAAGCTGGTTTCAAATTGTCAAAATTGTTATAAATGTTCCCTTGAGAAGAATCCCCAGGCCGTGTATTCCAATAAAAAAACCTACGGTAGCCCATGTGGGACTCATGACTTTTTTTGCTCCTTCTACAAGTGTAAAGAGTAAGAAGATGGTTTTAAATAAAGTTTTTTTATTTAACTGCCATTCACTGACATCAGTTCATCAAGTTTCTTGAATTAACTTTCAGATCTTGATAGTGTCGGACCACGTACCTAAGTTTGCACAGACATGTTGAAAAAGTTCATGGTCCTCATACAGCAGGAGACATCAGGGCGGAAGCTTCCTAAGACACAGTATTGATTTTCCCCAGATTAATACATCAAATATTAATCGGATGTTCCATTAAAGCGATATGGCAGAAATGCATTGCACAGGAAGCACCTCTCAGGCCGTATAGAGCTGGAGACACAATAAAATGCTGCATCAGTAATCACCTGCGTGTCTGACATGATGGGGGGGAAAAAAAAAAGATATTGTCAGTTTGGCTACTCAGTCATTCCTGGAGTGCTTCAGTGACGAGCTGTTAAAATGCACATTTTTTTTTTTCTGCATCCACTTTCCCTCGGCCCACCTTGTCTACTTCTACTTTAGATAATTGTCTCCTATATTTCCCAGAATTCCACTGGACAACCCCCGGAGAACAGGCGTGAACTTGTTGCATCCAGCTGAGTTATGTATACTGTATGTGTGGGTAGAGGCAGCAATAACAATAGAGATAGTAAGAGCCAGAGAGCTGAATTTTTCCACTCAAGAAAAAATGAGTCACACTCCTACTCAAAACACAGCGAGCCTTGTGGCGCGCTGTCGATGGAGCGATCTCGGCTTCTTCTTTAGTTTATATCTCACTGTGTTACTGCTGCTAGAAGATGGAGAGCCAAGGAAAAAAAAGCTCTGGCTCTTTAATTCTGAGGGATTGACACACAAAGAAAAAAACTGACTTAACTGATAAGATTCTTTCGATTTTAACTGAAACTGTGCTTGAGATATTTAGCCATGAAATAACTGATTTGTTCCTTTTTTTTTGTCCTGTTCGTAACTGTACTCCTTGGTTGAAAACATATTAGATAAAACTACTGCTACCTGAGATGATTTTGAAAAAGAGGATTCTTTCCACTTCCATCATTTGATTTGGGGGATTATTTGCATGCAGATGTATCTGAATAGCAAACAGTCTCATACTTTAATTCTCAATAAAAAAAAAATGCTTTGCTTGTAATATATCTGTATAGGATAAATACCCCAAATGCCACCGAAAACAGGACAAAGTGTCTACAGCTATTCTAACAGCTATTTGAGGCTGTACCAACTAAAATCAGCATGCAAACACGGCCTTATTGCTATCTTGCATTAGACACTAATTTGAATTAAAGTTGATGAACTGAAAAATGAAACAAAGAACAACTTCTGCTCACTGAAAAAATCAGAAACAATATGGATGCCAGTATTCATGGATTTTATAAAGTTTTGAAGAGGTGAGACCAAGACGACTTTTTAAAAAAAGCACTTTTAATCAAGGCTTAACGTCTACAGCCATGCTAACGGTTGAGGCTAATGACTGAGACTGACGACAGAGACACCTCAGACTACAAATACTGATTTCTAGATTTGTTTGTTAATCTAATTTTAGGTTTGTTATATAGCCGGACAAATGTCACATCACCATGATTTTAAAGGGATATTCCGGTGTAAGTTTAATCCATGGTCTAACACAGCGTCAAGCTGTGTTAGACTCCCTCTCGAGAGATAAAGTTTGCAGACCGCTAGCTAACGTAGTTTTAGCATCCTCAGAAACGACCGCACGACAACATTACACTGCAGTAAATGGGTCCAAATATAAAACCGCCATCAAAAAGCCACAAATTGCCGTATTTGTTGGAATAAATAAACAAAACTCACCACCCGAGAAGCCTTCCTCGTTGTGGGGAAGCCCTGTGAAAGAGGGAGTCTAACACAGTTTCACGGTGTGTTAGACCATGGATTAAATTCACACCGGTATATCCCTTTAATAGTTTTGTCAGTAAAATCTATGAGAATTGTGATGCAATACTCATTCCCACTAATAGTGAATCATATCACAATAGAAATATGACTCAAAATAATCACAATATGATGTTTTACTTCCGCCCTATGACTGGATCAAAGGGGTCGATGTCACAAGCATGGAGAACAACTTTATTTTTGGGACACAGCGTTACCAGTCATCCTGACTGCCAGCTAACACGGTATCTTGGGATCTAATGTCACAGGCTGAGTGCTCCTGAAGCATTCATGCTGGGAAGTGAAAACACATTTAACAAATTTAATAATGAAAGCAAATCACGTCTGAGAAAAGTGATAAATAAAAAATGTGTATGAATGGGTCACGGACAATAGATTCTCTTCTATCAGAGGAAGCCAGTGATCAAACGACAGGCTTGTTTCCCTCTCGTGTATTTCACTCAGCCTCCATTAAGCCTCTCTACCCAATAAAAGTCAACGGCATTATGTCACGGCCCCGTCCTTTCAGAGGGGTCCTGAGGGAGGAGCACTCCAGGCAAGTGTTTTTGTTTGTGTGAAGTGGGATAAAAAGTTTGTGTGTGTGTGAGAGACTACTGTATATTATTCATGCTGACACAGCCATAATAGGGACAACAAAGCCCTGTGTTGTGTGTCTGGCAGTGGTGGTTTGCAGATACAAACAGGTTACCCGGCTCATTTTACCAGAATTCTGTTGGTCCTGCCACCCGGCCTGCTCAGACTTGCTGCGCCATTCCATGATGAAGCTACACCGCCCCTGACCCCACATCCCCCCAAAACCCCTCTGCAGCAGGATCTCAAAGACAAAATCTCTTGTGCAGACAAATACCTCGTAGCTGTTATCTTATGTTACCTTGCGTATCTTCTTGTAGTCACAAATCCGTTGGCTTGAAGTGCAACGGGGCCAAAAATGTGATACGATTGGCCGCAAACATAATCTGGGACTCCGATGATCCTTTTACACGGACCGACTTGATGCCACCATAGTGATAATTTAATCATTTTAGGCTTTTCTCTATGGATTCGAATACATTTGTAATTTAGTAGAACTTTCAAACATTTACTAAAACTCCAATGGCTGCGATGTATTACTTGATTTAGGATTTTGACAACCAACCAGCCCATTAAGTGATTATTTGACACATGTGCAACCCAACATTTAGAAGCGAACTAAAAAAAGAAGAGAATAGCAACCAAAATAGTATGCAGGCTGGGTAGACAGGAGGTCCGTGGGCTTCTTTAACTCGGAAAAGATCGACCGCAATATAACAGGGACCGTGAATGATTGTTATCGCAGTGTAACTATTTAGAAACAGCTGCCGATTCTGTTCTGTACCACTTCACGCATCTTTTGCTTCGGGAATGCTGGCACGCTATCCAAAATCACAAACTGGGGCTGAATTATGCCAGTGTCATTCGGTTCAGTGTAAAGTAAGCAAAACCAGCATAATGAAGGGTCCCTGTTGATATACAGATATACAGACTGGTGACGAATCAAAGGAAAAACCAACATCAAGTCGTTCAAAGGGTAACACATTAATGTATGTTTACAGGTACAGTGCTACTGCGTTTGTGAAAAAATAGGAGGCTGCACGTGACTTGATAAATTGCCTCCAGTGATGTCACTCAGTGGTTAAGTTGCATTGTGGGAGATATAGGTACCAGATTTTGAAGAAGAGTGTGTGGGGTAAAGACGTGCTATCTCTGGTTCTGTATCCGTTTGTTTTAACACTGTTTTGAGTTTCACAGAGTAAAGGTGCTGCTTTACAAAACCTGGTGACCGTTGACTGCCGGGCTCAAACACTCGGGCCTGTACCTTTCTTTTGATGTACACCACACATGCACCCGTCACTCGGTTAAGACTATGGTGAAAGGTGACTCATGCAACCATATCACTTTTATCTGCCTCTCTGTAAACCAGCACCTACACGGTTTTTTTTGCACCACTGAACCTTCAAATGCACCTTCATCTTTGTAATGAGGGGTTTATGCGCTGCAGCCCGACTATAATATCCTTCTCTGTGTAATTGTACTTCTTGCTGACACAGTCTGATCACGTCCTGGGTTCACATTCTCAGTCACCCGAGGAAGAGTTCTGTTTTGTCCAAAAAGTGAACGGGCAATTATTTATTGATGGCTTTTCCATAGATCTAATGTCACTTTAGTTGAAACACAAGCCAGCTGGTCAGAAAATATTCACATTTAAGGAGATGGAATGAAAAGTTTCACTCTTCGTCTTAAAGGAGACATGTTATGCATATTTTCTTGTTCATAATTTAAACAGAATAAAAAAAAGCACAAGTTAACTTATATTGTCTGAAAAAACTCGGTTATAGTTCCTGTCTCTTTAAGATCGCCCTCCTGAATACCCTGTCTGCTCCCATTGGTCAGCTCACACATGCCTGAACTAGCACTGCTAACAACAGAGAAGCTGTGGTAAATATTTTTTTTTACGAACCAAACTGTCTGTAATGCATGAATTATCCAAATGTGTGACTTGGTGACATGGTGTGATGTCACAAAGTCACAAAAATAAAGTTTCTTTAACTGACAGTTGGCTGACTAACGATCAATTATCGATTAATCATTAATAATCCCTAATGCAGAATTTGACCCTGTTAACTTTCAAGATCTTTTTAGGAAAAAAATCTAAAAGTATAATAGGTCACCTTTAAACAAACTGTAACAATCTATTGTTAGCTGGAGATTTAATGCTTGGTCATCGATTAATTCAATTATCATCATCTTGTCTCAACAATCATTTTTATGTACAGGTTTTCCTTGGGCAGAATTTTACACCAAATGTCGGAGAAGTGTTTTTTTACTTGTGCAACTACAACCTGCAAAAACACGACAGGCCTACCGTGGAAGCCAGCAGGCGTTGGAGAGGAATTCAGTCTAGTAGCCCAAACTAAATACCCCGGCTCTGTTACCGCAATTCAAGAAAGGCATCTGGATGCAGCAGTGCAGTTTTTCCCCCTTACTCTCATTCACTTCGACAGCCGATGACGTTCGCTCGCCTGGCTTGGAATCTGCGACTGCTGCCAGCAAGAGTTGTGAATGGGGAGGAGAGCAGAGACGCGCACGCACACACACACACACACACTCACACTCACACACACACTTAATAAGCTCAGGGTCTACTGCACTGATGTTCTAGTCAGAACCGCCGGGTTCAGGTTACATTCAAACAAAGGAATTCAGCCCCATACCCCTCATCTGCTAACACACACATAAATCTACAGTATACCCTGTTATTAAAGCTCCTCACTCAGTCTACTTGTGTATATGTCGGCTATAACATTAGGAAGGCAAATCCAAACAGATCGAGCTGAAACAAACGGCCGTGTCAGGCTTGTGGAACTTTCTTCTTCATCCGCTGTGACCCCCAATTTCCTCATCTGACAGCAGAGCTTTTAAAGACGAGCGCACCAGCGTTTCCTGCTGCTCCGTCATGGCTTACGGTGCTGCAGCTGTCAGATGATACTCAGATGATCGCGAAGGAGATCGGGGTGTTTCATTTCACCGCATACTCATCATCCATAAAGTATCTTCCGCAGAGACCGGAGAGCAGCTCCACAGGAAGATGGAGCTTGGATGGCAGTAGCCCACTCAGTTTGTTATGTAACGATCAATTTGATTAAATAGCTTATGGGGCTGCATCTGACTGATGGTGTATAGTACCGCTTGGCTTTATGTAAGATAGCGGTCACTTAAGGGGACGGTTCAATGTGATCGGAGCTGCTTCTTTGTATATGGAAAACAAAATGAGTTATATTCTCCAGTCTGTGATAAACATAAAAACATCCACCTCTTTTTGACCACAGGTTTGAACTCATTTAAAGCATTATAACAACTTAAAAATGTAAAATGACTAATATAAAATTCTTAGTGTTGTAACAGTCTCATTTCAAACTATGCCATGCAGGCTCTTTGAATTTGAGGGAATTTAGCCCGTGCAGCCCTTTAAAATTTGTATATTTTGATGTTTAAAGGAGAAGCTCACCCAAAAATGGAAATTCAGTGCACCCGCATGCTGATGGAAAGTCAGGTGAAGGATTTTATTGTAGTTCACAAAACATCTGTGGAGCTTCGGAGCAAAACGGCGTTGCAGCAGTCTCCTAAACAACTGAAGTAGCTGGGGACTTAAAATGCAAAAAAAAGAATGCATAAAATGGCTCCAGACAGCTTGTACGGTGTAATCCGAGTCTACAGAAGCCCCCAGAGTTCAAATTTATTTGACAAACCATTATATACACCCTCGATTTGTGTTCCGGCTCGGGTTCCCACGTCAAACACTCATCGTTTTAGGCACGAGTTGATACGTTAAATGACATGTCATCTTTTAACGTCATCAGTGATATAACATTCTATCCTCCCATCCCTACTACATTCCTGGAGAACAAACTGCTACATAAAGCCTGTTTACAAAAAAAAGGGGCGTACCATAAGCACCTTTTCATCTCTTTACGTCAATTTGGCCAGACGAGCTGTACGGAGCCATTTTGCGATTTTTTTCCTCGCCGTGAAGCTCCAGAAATGTTTAATGGAATACAAAACTTCTCCCCGACCTTCCGCTGGCTTGAGGGGGAGTAGATAGCGTCTGAGTATTCATTTTTGACGAATGCGTCCTTTAATCTAGATCTCTAGCTTCTCATAATCAATGACAAGACCTCACAAGAACTTGGCAGTGAAGCCCAGCGCAGCACTGTCAGGTCAGTCATCGCTGACACAGAAGAGCCAAAGAGCGATGCGAGGCTGGCACCGGGCCTGTTTTGCCACTCCTGGCCTGGAGATATCAATAGCTTTTTATTTCTGCGCCTCGCTGCCACTCGCTCTGTTTTAATGATGGGGGAAGGTGTGAGGACGCTGGCATATACCACCGCAAAGGCTGCAAGTGTAAACTGGGGTTTCCTGTTGTGGTTTGCTGGGAGCGTTTGGACAGAGGACGCATGCCTCTGAGACGCGCTCCCATAAACAAACAGGAATAAACACTCTTTATTCGCTCCATTCACATTCTCTCACTGCTGCTGGGACGTGACCTAAAATGAGCCTCTGTGTACACTGGAGTCCGCCACACATGTGAGTGACAAGCAACGTGCACACACGCACACACACACACACACACACACACACACGCACGGGGACCTGCGCAGTCTTTGGCACCGGGCCCTGTAAGATAAAACCGCTAATGATTCAGACAGTTAAAAAGGACACAAGCAATAACACACTCCCAACAACCTGTGACATGTTTCGATGTGTGCAGAGCAATAAACTCAATCGCTGATCTGCTCTCACATGGCTGCGTTTGTAGGGCCATTGATCAAACTGCTGCTGCTGCTGCTGCTGCTGCTGTGAAAGTCGTGCTTCAGCCATCAGCTCAAAGAACCATCTCATCCCTTAATGTGAAACTGTAAAAAGGCCTTTTCTCTCCCACACACAGTCGGGGCAGGGACTGGATGAGCACCAATGGAGCAGCTGGGACAAGCAAGATCTGTCATGGGTCATTAACTGCTCTTATTAATTCATGAAGCTTAATTCGCCCGGCCCAGTCGTGCTCTGCGCCCATAAAACAAGAGTCCACATTGACCTGCCAGCGAGTGCATCCTTCGTTAGGAGGGTTCTGACAGCATGTCAGCTTCCTGATTCACTTTATCATCATGTTAATTCCCACGAAACTCTCTCTGCCCTCTCTGCAGACGAGCCCTTTAAAAACGGACAAATGGACGGAGCTTCCGTCTTTTTTCCCGCGTCAGATCGCCTCTAACCCAAACTATGCTGCATTTCTACCAAAGTGCTCTATCCAAACGTACCCCCGTGGTAACTGTACCCAAACTTGAGATGTGTTTTCGTGTTTCCACAGTGGACAGTGCTCATACTTAAAATGTAAGCTGTGAGGATTTCCAGCAGTTGGGAAACAACAGTGGAGACTATAGGGGACGGGCAAAATATCAATAAAGCAGTATATCGCGTCGTTTTCTCGACAATACGATTATCAAAGGTTAAATCAAAGCTAGCAAGTCAGCTATACGGAGGAAGCTGAGACAAAGACATGCACATAACAGCTGCACAGATGTAAAAAAAAAAAAAACAGACAAACAGCAAACACAGCTGCCATCAACTGAGTGTCTTGGGTTCGCCTCTGTGAGCAGGTTTGATACGAAAACAATAATCCGGACATGGAGACGTAACGCTGGTGCACTGAGCAGCAACAAGCCTCCGTTCATTTTGTCTCCCACATATACAACACACCAACAACTCCTGCGTCGGCAACTCTGAGAGGGCACTTTTTTTTTTTTTTGTTGTGCTCTTTGCTGACGCTCCTTTTGAAATCACGATATCACAATGGTCCAGGGCTTGGTACGCGTGGGCAACACATCATGAATCAACGCAGGAGTGTGAGTGTTTGACCACAAGTTGAGTGATTTAGATTTGAAGGGTGCTTCTAGTGAAAGATTGCATCATTTACTCTGTAAAGACGGCAGCGTGATGCGTGTTCAGAGTTCCTGGGAAATGTGATGGTGGCGGTGGAGTTTTTAACCCCCTGGCTCCCCAAACAGATTCAGGGGCCTCCAGAAGACTTTCACAACACGTTAAAGGAGCAGTTCACCCAAAGATGGAAATTCGGTCGGCGTGTTTTCAGCCTCGGGCGTATAGAGTGGGCTGAGGTTTCAAAGTCGAAACAACATTTCTGGAGCCTCACACAAAACACAAAACGGCTTTATACGGCGTGTACAGCGAAACCCAAGTGTCTGGAAGTTCCAAGAACCCAAACTGATGGGTGAATGTCATCCACTCTCTGTTTTAAACCTGAAATCTTCACTTTGCCATGTTGTTGGGTTTTTTTTTGTGGTTGTTTTTTACATTCTAAAAACAAGTCCCCATCTCCTTCCGCTCTTTAGGAGGATGCCCCAACGATGTTTTCCTGTGACGCACCAGAAATGTTTTTTTTTGTCGACTACGAAACTTAACCCGACTCTCTATCCGCTTTGGGGTGAGTAAATAACTACTGAATTTTCAGTTCTGGGTGAACTTATCCTTTAAGGGCAACAATCATGGCGTCAGGCTGCACGGTGTTTACCTGCAGGCCTCCCCCCCTGCCCTCAACACGACCCTGTCCTCCTCGAAAAAAAGAGCCACTGGTGACACTGTGCACCTTCATACCTCGGACCCTACAGTCAAACTGCATCTGGGCCTCCAGCTTACACACTAATAATAACCAGTGTGTCTCTGCGCAGGCCTCGTGCATAGATCTCAGCGGCAGGCGCGTCATCACATCACCGTTCAAATGCCAGCCAGCCTACACTCATTTATTCCCCCTGTGAAAAGAGTCATTCCCCGCTCCGATGTGCGCCCCAGCATGTATAATGTTGCGAAAGAGCGCATTCATTTTGCACAGACAGCGAAAGCGGATGTGGGAGGCAGAGGCAGACCCCCCTCCCTTCCCTCCCCTGCCTTTACATATATGGGAAAAACGCATACGATCTGTCAGAATCTGTCAGGGTAAAACCATCCAGGAGTTTCATTTCAGGCTCCCGTTAATCACCAGATGAATCAGTGCCACTGAGATGCGTTCACGCTCACTGTAATACTGCATACGAGTCATTTTTTTCAGTTGCATCTGTGGGATTTACCTGCTGGCCGGAGCCGTACAGTCCGCAGACTACCTACTGCCGTCATCACCACGATTATTCCCACCTTTTCTGCATATCGAGCGCAAAATGTGACAGAGCCAGGCCTACTTAACTGTGTGCACTCAGCTCCCGTGTGTGTGTGTCAACTTACCCTCTCTCGCTTTCAGCAGTACAGTGTTGGCTACTATGTTCTCCAGCTCCATCAAAAAGAAAAAAAGAAAAAGAAAAGATCCTAAATGCAGAGGTTTTCGGTACAGCAGCGTCTGCAGCGAGCACAGCGTCCTTCAGCCCGTCCGCTCTGTGTTTTTCTTCACTCCTCGTCGGTGTCCCGGCAAATTTCTCTCATATCAAAGTCGCGGGGGATAAAACAGGATGTCATAGATTTGCTTGCAATGTAAGCTGGGCATGGTTCTTGTTGTGGGCTGGAAGTGCGGCGCAGCATTTCTACTCCAATCCCCCCAAAACCATTCCATGCGTAATGTGGCCGCGGAATGAGTCCGTTACAGAAACTGTTCAAGTGTGAGGCACCGATGTACGCGAACCCGGGTCCTCTCAGTGGAGTCTGTCCAGCGGTACACCAGGATACTACCAGCTTTACATTTCAAGAGCAGGGGTTGGCTGAGCGCACCAGAGAGGACATCAGCGCCCCCCCCTCCCCTTCCCTCCCCGGCTAGTGCGTAATCAAAGTGGGCTGGGCCTGCGTGTTACCGCTGCGTCAAGCCAGAGACAGGAAAGACGACTCCACCGGAAATTCAGCTAATTTGTCAGCATTATAAAAGCATAATACGACCGTTACTTTCCAATGTATTATAGTCCATTCCAGTCCATTGCAGTCCAAGAGATGGATTCATCAACTCTTGAACGCATGGTGTCCTCTACAGATATTAGGAAGACGTATAAACTATTTAAAGGGCAACTCCACTAATTTTTCAGATTTCTTACAAGCACTTGTAAGAAAGAAAGAAAGAAAGAAAGAAAGAAAGAAGTAGCATGAAGACATTTGTGGCTCGGGAGGAAGCTACTTTTTTTTTTTGTTTTTGTTTAAACTACAGTGATGTCATCCAGTAGCTCATTTCCACTGTGGGTAATGTAGGCACCAGGTTTTGAAAAGAGAGATGAATGTGTGGAATGAAAAAGGTGAGGGGCGCGTTCGCATACTTTTTATTTTTATTTTTAGTGCATACTTGCAGCTGACCTTACAAAGTAAATACTGTTGCCTGCAGTACGCATACAGTTGGGACGTACTACAGTACTTCGTCATGACAGTGCGCCTTGAGCTTTTACCCTCTTGGTCCTATATCTAACGCAGAACATAGTACTGGCACTTAAATGTGCTTTCATCTGTCATTGTGGTGTCTGTCATCTGTCAGTAGGCTGGCATATGTTTGTGCTGTCTCGGCAGAGGATTGTGAGTCAGAATAGCCAGAATAGCATGCTGGCTTGCATACTGCAAAGTGCAGCCGGACGTTGCAGGACATCCTGAAATTCTTGCGTAATTGCATTTCACGTACTTTATATAAATCTCATAAAAAATCTTTTTTTCTGGCATTTAAATAGTATGGTAGTATGGGTATCGGAATGCGGGGCCGATCTCTTGTTTGGCATTTGTCTTCCTTTTCAAAACCTGGTGCCTACATTACCCACAATCCAACTTAGCCTCTGAGTGACGGGAGGTAATTTATCAGATCACAAGCAGTTTCCTCTGGAGCCACAAAAGTCTTTATACTAATATAGTATTACTGTATAACTGCAAACACACTTGAATGTATACACGTGTTAAAAGTAGCCTTTAAAGCTGGCAGAGTTCTCCTACACAGGTGTTTCCACTTGGTACCTGATTAGCCCTCCTCCTCTCAGGCTCTGAGGACATTCCCCTGACTCTGAACAGCTCAGCCGGTGACGTCAGCCATCATTCACTCAAGTCCAATCAGAGCAGAGGTCTAATCAGCCAGAATCATTGATAACACCTGTGAGGGAATTCACAGGCGTCATGTCTGAGACTGTTGATGTAAATAGCTGCTCTCGCCATCCTGTCACTTAAAATGTTCCTTCGTCTCTGCTGTTATGACACAAACAAGGGTTAAATCAGCTAACTGTAATGACCATGGGATGGGGGAAAAGTGAAGTCGCCATCTGGTGGTAGAATGATGAACTAGCCTACAGGACATCATGGAATTGGCCTCCTGGACACATTGCTTTTGGCAGCACTCCATTTTTGGATTGTACTTCTTTACTGGCCCTTTTTTCATATCTGACAGTAGAAAAAACACACTATCTCCACTTCCTGCCTCTCAACTACAATTCAGGGGCAAATAGACCAATGCACTTATTACTGTATTAGATGTAGTTGACAGCTTTAGTTACTGGTAAGCCAGTATACACAGGGCAAAATTAGATTACGAATAGATTAAGAATAAGTGATCTGTGAAAGGAAAAATCACAATAGACTGGATAAACTTGAGTAGTTAAAGACCATAACCAGTTTCAACATCAAGTGATGAACACATTAATGCATCAATAATCATAATCCATTAATATTTACATTGTTCTAAAACACCTTCTTTATAATGAGTGCATGAACTTCCGACATTGGGTACATTTTGATATTTTTACTGAACTGTGCAATTTATGAGAATTTTGGTTGAAACTTTCAAAACTTCACACTTCACGTGCGGTGTCGCAAAGCATCTTTAGCACGCCAACCAGCTAGCCCCAGCCCACCTTGGTACAAAGCTCCTGAGCTAGCGGTGTACACGCCAACACTCCCTCAGGGCTTTGAGCTCCCGGTCAGGGCTGCTAACTGCACGGCCAACTGAGCTAACTAGCTAACAGCGGCTACAGTTGGCGGCAGTTAACCAGTTACTCTCACTACTATTTGCTGAGTAACAACAGATGGCCAGCTCTTACATATCACACTTTTATGTAACAACGGCTACTTCTAGGCAAACAGAGTTTTTGTACATTGTAGCACTGATTTTACTTGGACTATCATGTTTAATTTCACTTCTAGGCACATAATGTAATCTGTTACTCAATGAAAATGATAACTTCCCCTTTCACTACAATCCCCAGCGTTGAGAACCTCTGCCCTCCTGACCCACGGAGTCCCCTTTCACACCTTCCTTAATAAAAGTACCTAAGTTTTAATTTGAAGTTTGCCCGGAAGTGACACTCTTGTAACTGCGTACACCTTGACGTCTATCTGAAAAGTTGTTGTTTTTTTTCTAACTGTACAGTGCTCACAGTAAAACACTCACCATACATTAAATCTCGGCGGGCTTCACGTGGTGCCATGATTACTGATGGAAGAGTTCAGGCCGTCCATCAGGCCGTACAGAGGCGGTCACAGGGTTCCTGCAGGGCGGCTGTTTAATATGAACTCACTGTCTCCGTCCGAACGATTAACAGGCTTGTTACTGACTGATGAGGGCAGATAGGATCGATTTCTCCGGACGCGCTCTGATCTTTATGAACAGGACATGAGGTAGTCTGAGGCACTGATATGCCGCCAGCCTGAACTCAATTATCCAGATCAATTATGATCCCTCCTATTAGATTTCATATCAAGTGCACGAGTGTCACGTTTGATGTCACATTGCAGCATCAGAAGGCCACTGGGCGATATGTTCTTAAATCTGCCCAGTAACCGGTAACCACAGACATCTTAAGGCTTACACCATATTAACATATAGAGGCAACAAGTGGCCGCGGTGCGAGTCTACCTTCCAGAGTTTCAAGTGAGAATCCGCTGGATGTCTTGACAAAGAGACCGCAGCATTTATACCTTTGAAAGCATGATACCACTGAATACTTTTAATGTGACTTCGGGGCAATTTACATCCTTGTTTTAGGTGAACATAACACATCTTTTAATCCAAGAAATGATGTTTCGCTAACCCTAACCAAGTGGGTTTTGTGCCTAGATTTAACCAGAGCATAAACATTGCATTATGAAAAGTGAAACTTGAAAATGGAACCTAAAGAAAGGTGAAGTTTTAACATCATTGTGGTTTGGCAGAAATGTACTTTGGCAACATTTATTTTGGCAATTGGGTTGCCCAAATCTACTCAAATCAGGTCTCTAGGCTGGGAATGTTTTGTTCCCAAATATCTTTCAAGTGCAACTTCATATTGTCATGGTTTGAAAGGAAGTGGACCAAAACATAAAAGGGGCATCATTTGTATGTGGTGTTTTTCTAACCCTAACGGAGTGGGTTTTGTGCCTAAACCTAACCAGAGCATAAGCAAAGCATTGAGACAACAGAAAACATGCAAGTTGGACCTACCAAAGAGAAAAACTGACACAAAGAAACAAAGTTTTAACTTATCTGTGGCTTTGGATAAATGTACTTTGGTGGCCTAAATTTAGTCAAATCAAGGCTCCAGGGTGCACCCAAAGCATTTTCAAATGTAACTTACCATTTTAATTGGTTGCACCTGACTGTAGCTTATGGAAACAAATATTAGCCCACATTTCATGTAAATCTGTAAGACTCAAAAAATATTTGATGTTGATTTATTTATTTCAGTTTGTCAAGCACCTGAAGCTACTACAAGGAACTCCTTTGGTTGATTTTGGAGGCCCCTGTGGACAAAAAAGTGCTAGTGTTTCTACCATCAAAACCATAAAAAATTATGTCAAAAATAAAACTGTATCAGGAAAAATGTCCTCCTGCTTCTTTTTAACTGGTTTACATACTACTCACTGTAACCTTGCTTGGGAAAAGTTGGCCGCAGCAGTGCAACCAGTGTAAAAGCTCAGCCTGGAGCCCTGCAAATATTTAAACCCTTCATGCTTTAGTAATACATTAAATGCAGCAGGGGAGGTCAAACAGAAAGGTCAGATGGTGTGATCACACAGACACGCCCTTCATAATGAAAAACTAAACTCTTTAATGGAGCATAGCAAGTAGATTTTACCGTAGCAGGCCCACTGATCTCCAAATAAAAAGACAAAATAGAAAGTGCTGCTGTCAAATAATTGCTGAATAACCAACAGTGATCGTTAGGACAAACACATATTTCATTTCGCTGTCATGTCTGCAAAACTGAGATTAGCTAACACATGTTTTTTCTCCAAATTAAATTCATACAGTACACTACAGTATACAAACCCAGCATGATGCAGCCTTGTACCCATAAAAACAAAAACACGCTCTCATGCTCTCTCAAACTCAACGTAAAAACCTCTCAGTCCGACTCATACTGAGAAAGAGGCTCATGGAATCAAGGCGACGGCGTTAGTATTCGTCTAAGTTATCAGCTTTGGGGATGGAAAGGCCTCGGTCCTTCAGGACCTGCATTTTGACTTTCTCCGTCTCCTGTTTGGCTTGCTGCTGCAACCGCTGTTCCTCCAGGATCTCTTCAATGGAGACCTGCTGCAGGAGTGTGTCGCAGGGCTTATCCACATCCTGCAGAGACAGGGACGACATTTCATCTGTCACTCGCTTGTAACAAACTGCAAAACGTACGTATATTTATACGCAGTTACATGATTAATTGATTGAGTCAAGTGATCTTTTGTACAATCAACAGTCCAAAACCCAGACTCTCCATTCACCCTCTTAGATGAGACCTGTTGATCAGCTGTATTGAGTTTTCGCCGTTTGACACTGACGGCATTAGCAGCGACTCAAGTTTCTTTCCTGTTTAAACGGCAGACTGATCACTCACAAAAATATTTTTTAACAAACAGAACACAAACATTTTTCTGTTGATATTTAGCTATTACACCGTTGACCACGACGTGATCAGCCAATATCTAACTCTAAAGGTGTCTGAAAATAAACTAGTCCAACATAGTCACAAACTTAGCCTGCATGCACAATGAATCTCCTCCCGAGCCAACTATTTAAAGACAGGAATCAATAACAAATTAGAATTTAATTCATGATTAAATGAAATTGAAATGGCAGCTCAGTCCAATTATCAAACTGCTGCAAACCTCTCCTGCCACAAAATGTGTCAGCATGATTCGGACTCTGAGCTCGACAACGGTGCATTCATGTGTTGTGTTGGTCTTAAAGATGAAAATATAGCATGCCATCGTGTGCCATGATGCCAACAAGTTCTATGCATCGATTCTCTGTCGACTAAATTAGATGTTTACACTTGTCATGCATAATATCCTCTGCAGCAGGAGAGGCTGCGCTGCTGTCAAAAATGCAGATATGCGACTGGACGCATAATGCATATTTATAGAGTGAGATATGGAGTCTGGGTGCATGAGTCACGTTTGCAGGCCTAGAGGGTCGTATACTGTCACTGTAATGTGCTTGAATAAATTCTAAATCATTAGAGCAGTAGTTATCAACCTTTTTGAGTCATTGCCCCCTCAGGAAAACGTGGGTTGTTCAAAAACTTTCTTTTTAGTAAACTCTGTGTACACAAACGATGTTCTGAATGCTCGAGTTCATGTGTAGAGATGTGTCGAGCCTTCTTAGTGTTTTAAAATGGCGATTTTGACGCTAGCGTAAAGAGTGCCCCTTCTACTCCCACTGAAAATGAGTTTGGCCCGAAAAAGAAAATACGGTCAATCTTAAAAGTGCCTCGTTCGTCGTAATTATGCTTTGGGGTTGCACCAGTATACTGTTCACAGTATACCACAGTATGACAGTAATCATTAACATTTACTTAGCAACTAACTTTGTGTGTCCAAGCTAAAATCTCGAGGCACACCTGTATACATATCTGTGTGAAATAGCCTCGATGATGTGTTATTTCATCGTTCAGTTTTATTTTTGGTTTGCTGCAAGATTATTACCATTATTTTTTCAATGGCATAAAAAACTGCCTCTGTGTTAAGAAATGAATGTGTAACAAAAGGACCAATATGATAAATGAAAAACTCATACATCACTTGTTTTGTTGTATAGTGCACGCCAGACCTGAACACCTTTTGGGAACCACTGAACTACAGCAGTAAAGTGTACTGTGTTAAAATACAGGACATAATAGCTTTTGAAATGAACTCTACTACTACTTTAATCTCCACTACTACCACTCCTACTACTACCACTACTACTACTACTACTACTACTACAGTAGTGGTGGTAGTAGTAGTAGTAGTAGTAGTAGTGGCACTACTACTACTACTAGTAGTAGTGCTGACATAACATGTTGAAGATTAGGCAATAATGAATGTGCCAATGACATCATTTCGACTGAGATTAACCAATAGTAATAAATATCAAATCATCTGCTGTTTGTTGAACCCCGACTTGTATCACGTTGCTTAACTTATATCATCCCAACACACACACACACGCACGCACGCACGCGCACACACACAGATAAAAGAAGGATGGTCCTACTTACTATCTCTCCGAGCAGCACCACATTCTCTCCCCTCACAATGAATATTCCTCGGGGGATGTCTCCGAATTTCTTCCCCACGTGGATGCGCTCAACTGTCTGGTGGAAAACTAAATTGGCTGGGGAGGGACAAGAGGAGCAGGTTGGGTAAATAAAAAAAGCAATGTCACACGGAATAACACTGATCGGGAAAAAAATGGTCCGAATGATATAAACGTCATGACTGAGCCTTCGTGGAGCTAGATGACAGTATTTGTCCTGTGTTTCGCACCTGTATTTGTGTGAATAAGTAGGAGATAATTAAACGAGTTTTACCGAACTGATCAATGCTTCTGAGGTAACCGATCAGTGTTCTGCCATCTCGGAGCAGCACCAGATGTTTCTCTGCAGGACACAAACAGGTTAGATCACAGCATTACAGGTTACAAGTGATCCAGTTTGTGTGACACACACGATGCCACATCTTGAAAACGATTTCCCACCAAGCTATCTGAATGTTCGAGGGAGCGGACCCTCCTCTCCGACTTACTGTCGATGTCGTCAATGAGGCTTGCCGTCCCTGGTACGTAGTTCATCTTGGGCTGCTGTTTATATTTATGTTTATTATCTTAATGTAACGTCAAGCCATGGGTGTTTCAAAATATGTTTCTTTTGAGAAGAGCACAGGAAGTGTCTTTATACACGCCTGGGATAAACTTCCTGTTAACCCTTTGGGCGCCGCAATCTAAAAAAAAAAAAAGAAAAGTGTTTTTTTTTTTAGGACCGATACTTTAAGGATACATTTATAGATAAACTTTATATCAAAATACGGTTAGTTTTTAAATAATAAAATAAAAGTTAACGTTGAAAATAAAAATGAGGTGTTGATTCAGCTGTATGACGTTTTTCCAATTGGCTACTGACGCACATGCGCGCCGAAGATCGTTAGTGTACAAACAACAGTGACAGTTTCGGAACTACTCTAAACCTCTATCCCATTGTAGTCATAGTGTTATCTAAATGCCGTTATATTTTTCATCAAATTGCACCATGGTAGTAGACCGTAGTAGACCGCACAGTGTCCCAGCTTTGTGTGGTATGAGCGAAATTACAGCAGATCCTAGCGACCCGTAAAGACGTCCTTGGTACCAGAAATAAGCAACATAGTGAGACCTCTGTAGTTTTACTCGAGCTCCTCGTTAAAGAGACAGGGCAGGATTTTCCGGGCTCGGTGTCATTCAACGATTTCCTGATTCCGATCAAGCGATCTCCACTTCTGTGGAAAAACGGCAACACTGTTGTTAACAGTTTGGACCAACTGACCACTCTTCCACGTAGCGTTAGGCTTGTTAAAGGTTTGTTTCTTTGCAATGGCACATGACAGGACAGCTGCCCGGGAAAGCGCTTAGCTGATGCACCATCATCAAATGCAGTCCAATCTAAAATCTGGCTGGCCCTCGACTTGCAACTCGGAAAATAATATCGAAAACTGGAAAAACAACATGGTAAGTAGCCGGATACAGCTTGGACAAATCTCCTGGGCTTGCCCGCTGCCTCTGAGTGTGTTTACCATCTGAAAACGACCAGAGTTTGCTCAGAGAAGTATTTTTATCCAGCTAGCTTGCGTAACGTTAGAGATCTCTCACGCTAGCTCGGCGGAGCTAGCTGCTATTATGTAATAGTTGCTGCTACACTGCTAGTTCAGCTGTTGTCCCGAGTTTGTGACCTTTATCTTGATGTAACAGCACTGCTAATAGCACCAGAATAAACTGCACGTTTTAACAATAGATTATATTTAGTCGAATATTCAACTTAGCCTGTTTCCGGTTAGCTTTCCTGCATTTATCTGTTTTGATCGAAACTGGTTCAGCGAGCACTACATGAGTCAGTGCCTTTGTTTACTTTGTTGCTGCCTTTTACTGCGAAAGGCGGCGACGTGTGATACATGTGGTTTATAGTCGGCTGTGTTGGCTTGTATAGAGGTCCGCTCAGATTATAAATACAGCCACTCTTGGTGCTTTAATAACTCCCCTGTCTGATGTTGTGTGTTCACAGGATGCTCCTCAGTATCCAGGCTACCCTTCACACTACTGGTATCCCCAGTCTCATTCCACAGGACACTATGCAAATACCTATCCATCTGGATCAGATGTTCAGCCACAGTACAATCCACAGGTACAGCTCATGACGCAACCTGGCCCTCTAAGTCCAAAGGTGTACATTAGGAGTAAATCTACTCATTGTGCTAAGTCCCTTAAGTGCTTTCACCTTTCACTCTCATTTTCTCAGTCCGCTACGTTGGCTAAACAGTTACATCACAGTGATGTGGATATGTCCACACTAACGGTTAACCCTCTCTCTTGTGCCTTCTGTGTAGGTGATGCCTGCAGGTTATCCAAATGGCCACGGCGTCTACAGCCCAGCGCAGAGTCAATATTCAACAAGTGGTTTCCACCCATCCAACCCGTTCTACTGTGCTGACCCTCAGAGACCGTCTCCAGGTCCGTATCCTAACCAGGGCTGCCCAGCTGAGCAGAGCAGCGGGCCGTCTGGACAGCCGCACTCTCAACATCAACATCAACACCATCACTATCCTGGTCCACACTGTCAAGGAGTGAGTTCACAATGATGTAACATCACAGTTAATTGTCCAAGAATTTAAAATTAAGTAGCTGTTTTTCCCAAAACAAAATTGCTCTCTCACCCAAAAGAAGGTAAACATCTTTGACAATACTACATACATCTGTCCTGCCTCTGCTCTCAGGGTCCTGGATATCCTGCTGGACCGTACCCTCACTATAGCGAAAGTGGTCATGCGATGCCTCCAACCCCACCGTACCCCACAGGTCAGGCTCTCCACCCGAATCCCCAGGCTGAAGCGTGGGCGCACTCTGGTGTGTATGCAGCCTCACAGCAGCAATGGCAGCCAGGTCAGCAGCCGCCACAAAACCACTACGGGAATCCCGTCCGTCCTGCTCACCCTCCGGCGTGGCCAGGGACTGGGACTGGCGCTCCACCACCTTACCAACCCAAGGTAGGGGTCTGCAAGAGTTTAGATGTGGCTTTAATTTTCAAAAGATTCCTAATTGTTAATTAAGTGAGGTAAATGCAAAGTGATGCGGATATAAGACATAAGGAAATCCTATGCTTTAAAATGAAGAAAATGGCATTGATAAATCTAGTTAAGGTACAGTCAAACTTGGTTTGATCTGAATTTAATTATCAAGAAATATCTGGGCACATGTCTGGTCAGGTTGTACAGCATCTGATTTTGGCAGTGATATTATCAGCTGTACAAAAAAAAAAAAAAATATTAACATTATTTTAAGAATTAGAATTTTGGATGCTCATACATTGAGTACTTAAATCGTCCTAAGAGCTTCTGAATGTTTGAGCTGCAGAGCCATTGAGGTCACATCCAGGAGATAATTTCAGTAAATATGAGTAAAACACAGGCTTCCCTCATCGTGTGTGTGTGGGTGTGTGGGTGTGTGTGTGTGCCACACAAACATAAACACAGCAATGTAATTTTTAATCACATGGGGTCCCCTGGTAATACTAGTCCCGTACGAATAAGGTTTAGATGTCAAACACTAAAGCACTGAGGTTTACTACAGCATGAGCCCTGTTCTCACAGGACTAGTATTACCAGGGGAACTCATGTGATTTAGAAATGACCACCCCATATTTGTGTTTTGTGTGGCGCATTCACACGGGATAAGCGAAGTCTGTATTTTACTTATACCTATTGACATACTGTCCTTGATATGATGTTCAGGTTCTGTCCAATGTCAGCCTTTAGAAGCTGAGTGCCACATTGATATTGATATAGTTTTGGCTTGTTTTGCCTTGTGTTTGAAGCATTTGCAGCTCAAGTAAAATATGGTTGTGAAATGTGGGTTTATATCATATAACGTTGGGACATAAAACATTTTAAACACGATATTTCACTATCTTTTGTTTTGTGTTACTATAGGACCAACAGCAGCATCGTCCCCCACCCGTGGGACCTAAACCCAGACCAGCCCCATCCCCGAACCCCCCTAATGGAAAGCCTGCCGAGATAAGTTCGCCTCCCCAATTGTACAACAGAACCGGGAGAGGTGATCCTTCACAAGGTGAGCCCCCGCCCTCGGCCCCGGCCCCAGCTCCGGCCCAAGCTCCGGCTCAGTCTCAGCCCCTGAGCCAGAACCCCGGCTTAGCACGGGTCCAAGAGGTCATGGCCAGGGTGCTGCTGCTTCAGGAAGATGTTGACGAGTTTGTTGGCAAAAAGTCAGACAAGAATTACCGATGTCTGGAGGAACTGCTGACCAAAGAGCTGCTGGTGCTGGACTCTGTGGAGACTCAGGGACTGGAGACCATCCGGCAAGCCCGAAAGGAGGCCGTACAGAGGATCCAGGCCATTCTGGACCAGCTGGAGAAGAAAGCCTTCTGAACTGGACTTGTTTATTGGTTTGTGGATCACTAAGTCTCGCTGTTTTCTTCTTCCAGATCTTCCATGGACACAGTGAGGTTCTATTCTTGTTCCTCTGAGCTGTGTTATCAGAGGTTTCATTCCAACACTATGATTATAAAAATGCCTACAGTAAGTGGCATGGACTCAAGAACAAGATAGAGCAACTGACTGGTACATGGAGTCAACCTCTAAAGCGTAATTATGCTGGTATAAGAGATATGGTGGGATTAGATGTGCAGACTGATGGTGGTACATATCACAAGTGACTCTCAGCCTCAGTGAGCGAGTGAGTGTGCTGACTCCACAACCTGACACTCTCAGTAAGCTCATCTTCTTACATCATGCCTTTGCCAGCATAATGCAGGGCCGAGTCTCTGGAAGATGAATTTATTTAGCGCCACATTACGTCTCTTCTCCAACCTGTGATTCAGATTCTCATCATGCTGTCCCTCAGGAGCGCGGGTCAGTTTTAGTCCGATCCGTCGTCTTGCAACACGTGCACTTCGTTTGCCGTCTACTAATACATTTCACAGTCCATTTGCATGATCAGGATGTAGCCCCCGATACAGTTAGTTGCCCATAGCCACTTACGTCTCCACGTGTCTGCAGGAATAGGTGCAATGCTTTCCCTTCTCAAGTTGTGCTCCCTGCCCTGCATGCACTTGATACAGCCACAACATCTTCCGAGCTCAGAATTGGACCTAGAACGTAGCAGATTAGTGAAAACCCCCTGAAGATTGCTGTCCCCATTATTCCATCTTTTGGATGAATTGCTTCCTAATTGCGGACCTAGAATCAGACCTACATATGAATGCCATGTATTTCACTCTAGGAACTACTGTTACTACAGTTACATAGGAACAAGTTTAAGAATGACATGAAAAGCTATTGAACTTTTCTTTCTATCCCTTTTTGTGAATTGTATCCTCCAAATTAAGTGTTCAGTGAGTTGCTGTAAAGGATATAGGAGAGCTTGTGTTTTTAAAGGAACAGTTCGCCACAAATTCCAAAAGCTGCTTTCTCTTGAATATAATCAAAGTAGATCGCACTTGGTTTGTTGTGCCCGAAGCGCCTTATGAATAGCTTTTGACTCAACGGCAATTTCCCCTTCCAGAAATCATGACCCGGTTCCTCAAGATAATACCAAGACCTTGTTGTGAGCAGTTTCATGTCAGAACTGTTTTCTTTCTACTGAACTGCACCCGCCTGTATCATTGCACAGACGGAAACGTGCATCTACTCATGAACAAAGACAGGGTGGGATGTAAGGGCAGAAACACGGTCGACGCAAGTTCGCAAACGTTCCAAGCTACACCAGACTGGCCGCACGCGTCACTGCGTTTCGAGTGTCAAGTGAAAATTGTAACACAAGCGCAGGCTCAGTCTGAGCATCGCAGCCCCGGGGCGCCGAAGCTTGAAACACAAAAGCTGAACCCCTCTGTTTGGGTTCATTTCCGCTCCAGACAACCTCAGGTTACCAGTTTCCAAACTCTAGCTCAGCATGTGCATACGCATCGACATATTTGTGACACTTTGTCACCTCTTCTTTTCTCTCTTTCCTCCCCCACGTTCCTCCACACACAGCAGGTTTGTTTACTACTGTGGTCATGGCAACACTCAGAATAGCTCTACAGTGTCCCCCTGAGGACCGAGTCTGTGAGTAGATGGCTTGCTTTCTCCTGCTCCGTGATGCGGAAGGAAAATAGTTCCGACGTGAAACGGCTCAAAACAAGGTCTGCGGATTATCTTGTGTAACCAGGTCAGGATTTCTCAAAAGAGGCACTGCAGTTGAGTTTTTCAAATGTGCGTTTCTTTTTCTCTCTTTGCGCACAACAAGCTGAGTGGCAGGTAGTTCCTTTTATTTTGAAACGGGCAGACATCCCTTCAGCCGATATCTCCAAAATGTGTCAGCTCACAGTGAAACAATTTAGATAAATGGCCCTTCAGGCAAGAGGAGACAAGCAGTTTTCATTATGGGGTGAACTGTCCCTTTTAACACTTTCAGTCATGTTTTGTGCTGAAAGACAGTGATGGTTGCAGCCCTCAGATCACTTGTTTACTTTGGACCTTTCTGTTTCCTCAACATCCTTGTTCAAATGCAGATTTGCGCCCTGATCCATTTTCTTGTATAGAGCAAGTCTTTTTTTTTTTTTTTCAATCATTCTTGATGTGTTGATTTAGAAAAAAAAAAAGAGTGCCATATATCAGGGGATGGTTTTATATGAATAGGAAAAAATTAAATAAAAATAAGATCACAAGCTTTGCATGAAAAAAGAAACAGTCATCTGTCACATCTGTGTTCATTTTCCTGTGCTGGTAAGTTTCTGTTAAAATGGAGCACAACTCAACTGTACAGTCTCAGATGTAATGCATGTTTCCAACACAAGATGGGAATCTTTGCCTGATTAATATTGAAATTATTACAAGTGAAAAAATAGAAGAGAAATAATTAAATGTCAGTATATTTTTTAAATCTGTGATCAACTGAATTGTTTTTTTCTCTCACAATTTTCTATTGCAAACAGTTAAGAGCGCCCTTAGAGTATAAGCTCAATATGGATAACGGCTATAAATAATTCAATTCTATTAAAAAAAAAACACACACCTGTTTTTAAAATTGATGAATGAGGAAAAAGTGCTTGTTTTTTTTTTTCCTGACAAGTGGAAACTGCTGCACGGCCTCACAAACCCTACATCTGCCGGGCAGCATTCAGATCTTTAAATAGAGAGCTATTTTGATGCAAAAGCACAACACGGGCCTCTGAACGCTGGAGGCACATGGGTTAGATTTAATTTGAGGGTCAAATGCCCTGACAGCACTTACTGTAGGTCTCCCTGCAGTGAGTAAATCTGAGGTGAAGAAGCCTGAGACGGTCATTCATGTTACCCAGCTATACACGGCAGTTCCATACTACTCGGGAGAAATTTTTCAGAACTTTTTTTTTTTTATGTAACTAAATTGCCATAAACTGCAGCTACTTTTTTCTTTTCTTTTTTTTTACATTTTAGTGGAAAAGAAGTTGCCTGATAAGTTAAGAAAATTGCTGCGTCACCTCTGACATTTGCCTCAACTCCAAACAGAATAAGCAATGTCCTATACAGCCAAACTTCCTGCGTCCTGGAACGATAAACCTCCTCCTCGCAAAGTGGAAATTGACCTGAGCTCACCTGGTTTGGCAGTGTTCGAGTTGGAAAGACTCTTGTTCACTGGCAAAGCCATCATTAGCCATGCGGACGAAGTGTGGCCAAGGCTTTACATCGGTGACCAGTAAGTGACTTACTTCTCTCTTTTGAGGAAAAAAAACACAAAAAGGTAGCACAACCTTGTAACCCTCTCTTGTGCATGCTTCTTTCCAAATATTGTGACAGAGAGAGTGAATGGAGCCTTTACGCAAATATTACCCAAGTCTAGACTTTGATTTAGTCCACATGTGTGAAAGAGGAACTGAGCATTAATCAGATTTATGTGCTGACTGACTAACTTGAGATCGGACGGGTTGCGTTCCACATTGCGTAAACTGCAGCTCAGCTATGTGAGAGTTTCCACTTAGGGAGGGCATGAAAGCAAGGTCTCATGTTTCCTGACATATTCTTACTCGCATGTCTGAGATTACTTTTCTAAATATCAATCCATCACTGCGAAACGAGCTGCATGCAAACAGTTCAACAGGAAACACACCACAGGCTCGTTGTGTTTTTCAGAGAAAGTGCAGAGAACCGGGCTGATCTATCCGTGCATGGAGTCACTCACATCCTGAATGCAGCTCACAGTAAACGCAGAGGGCAGCCAGATATTTATGCGGGCATGAGGATCACCTACATGGGCATAGAGGCTCATGACTCCTGCACGTTTGACATGAGTGTCAACTTCCAGGCAGCAGCCGACTTTATCCACAGCGCACTCCTCAGAGGAGGTGAGAGAAGGGGAAGAAAACGTGATCTTAATTTATGATTAAATTGGGTGTCTGTTTAGAAATAATGCTTTTCTGATTCTCAGGCAAAGTGTTGGTGCACTGTCATGTAGGAGTGAGCCGCTCTGCCACCCTGGTCCTGGCTTACCTGATGCTGAAGCAGAACCTGACCCTCGTGGAGGCGATTTGTGCTGTGAAAGATAACCGGGGCGTTATCCCCAATCGAGGTTTCCTCCGACAGCTCATCAAGCTGGACGGCCAGCTCTTTGGAACACACTGAACCCTGTTTAATAGCATCACCGGTCAGGTTTCATGGGTCCAGAACAAATGGAAAAGTGTGACAAAGATAGCTCAAGCACTGTACAACAGAGGTTTTCAAACAGGGATGTGGGCCTCACCAGGGGGATCCAAACAGCTTTGGGGAAGTTATATAATATTACAGTGTTTCCAGACATTCTTAAAGCGCAAGATGTCCCTAAAATGAAAAATTTTAATCAATATCTAGTCACCCCAATGCCGATGAAAAGTCGGATGAGGTTTCGTATTCCACAAAACTTTGAAGCAAAAGAGCATTGCAGCATTCCCCTGAACAACTGAAGCAGATGGGGACTTGATTTATAATGTTAAAAAGGCAAAAAAACAAATAGACTCAGAAAATGACTCCATACAGCACTTCCGATGTAAACCAAATCTCCTTGAGCCCCAAGATGCAAAATTGATTTGAAAAGATATTATTTACTCTTGAACACTCGTCAAGGGTGTAAAGAAACGGTGTTTCAAATCAGTTTGGGTTCTGAGGCCTCCCAGTCGCCTTGGATTGGGCAAGACAAGCTGTATGGAGCCATTTTATATTTACATTGTTGTGGTGGTGCTGGCATTAAATTTCCTCACTCCAAGTTGTTGGCAAACAAAAAGGGCCTATACAGACCAGAGTTTCTGGCTGACAATCACAGGGGACTGAGGTTCACAATGAGGGTGAGAGCCACCTGTTTGCCATTCTCCGCCACTTTTAAGCCTTCACAAAAAGGGTGTCATCACACCCTGAGTGGCTGGAAGGAAAATGCCCCAAGCAGGTTTCACTCCTCAATCAGGAGTCAGTCCCCCCACCTGGGCACAGGTGATCTGAATCCCCTGCAATAAGCCATGAGGAAAAACCAGCACAAACAAAAAGAAATAGCAAGTCTCAATCAAACAATTGGACTGCTACATTGATACCGGAATACTGTCAGGTGGTTTTGTTGTGATGCTCCAAAACTGTTTAGTGGACTAACTTCACTTGCAGCAACTTTCCATCAGCATAGGGGGGTGAGTAGTTAATAGGACTTTAAAGGTCCAGTTCCCTCGGTTTCACAGACTCAGCACGACATGGCTTAAGATACAGATCAAGCTTGATTACTATTACAACACTGGGAATGTTTTTCATAATAACTGACTGGTTGTACAGAAGCTCAAAGACAAAAACTAAACAGTCAGAGGTTTGAATGTGTGAATTCTACTCAGTTGAGCTGCTGTGTGGTAGTGATGCCAGAAAACTGCAGGAAATATTGAAATAACCTCAATTTCTATTAATTCACAAAATACATAAACTGAAGCATTTTTAACGACTCAGTGGGGATTCCAAGGACCTGTGGGAGCCCTGATTACAGCAGCTGTGAGAGATAAGAAGATCATAGAATAGCCGAGTATGTGTGACTTGGTTAAAAGGAGAGTTCAGAGATTCAGAAGTTTGGGGTAATTTTACCCTTCTCCCCAGAGTTGGAAGCTAATAAATGCTGTAAGAAAGGACTTTTTTCATGTATTTTTTTTAAGTTTGAAGCATATTTGGCCTATCTTGGCTCAAGTGTTGAATGTCTGTGATCAGATGACAAAATCATGATCCCGTCCAGGAATTGCTGCTGACTAAGAGGGTGAGGGGGCACCCTTATGTAAGCTTTTTGTAAGGGGAGCCCAACAGGCTCAGACTTTGAAAACCGTCTGTTTTACAATGTTCAAATTGGATGCAAGGATTTTGTTATGGTTGCTGCTTTTTTACTCTTAGCACTGTTATTTCTTTAAAAGGGACTTGTCCTGTATTGCATTGTTATTACCATAAACATAATGTAATAATATGCCCTGTATATTCTGTCAGTGTACATGTTGAAGAACGTTACAGTAAAATGCATATACAGAAGCATTAAATGGGTTTCTACTGTGTGTTACTATAGATTACATACTATTGGCTAGAGACAGTAAATATCACTAGTACGTTTTTGAACTGGTTGGTGAAACAAACAATATCCACTCGAATTTTTACATTCGTCCTGTGCAGTCTCAGTTCGATGCCACGGTTAGATAGTAATCATTACACAGAACAAATGCAGGGGCAGAGCAAATAAGAGGCTGATACAGAGAATAAACAAAGCCAAAGTTCAATTGCTGTGATCCGTTTTATAAAACAGTAAATCTCCCCTGTCCTGTCAGTGCTTCGTTGGACATACAGTGAACCAGAAGAAGGTGAGTGGTCATTTAAAAAGATGCTTTAACAATAAATGTGATCTTCAAGTTAAACCACTCTGATTAACTGTTCTCCCTGGAATTGGCAAATCTTTACAAAATGTGTTTTTTAACAGTAAATGTAAATTCTTTAGCTCATATTTGCTCTTTCAATCCTTTTAAAGCTTGAATTGGTGTGTTGCAGTTTCAGGAAATTTAAAAGAAAAAATCTGATTTTAATTATGCATTAAATATTAACAACTCAAATAGGGAAAATAATATCAAGAGAACATTTTCTGAGTTTAAAGTCTCTCCCAACTATGAAAATTCAGTCATTATCTACTCACCACCGTGCTGATTGAAATTTGGGGGGAGGTTTTCTTGTCAACAAAACATTTATTTGGGACTTGTTCTAAAAGCATTGGCATGCACTGAATATGAGGTGGGTGCATAAGCTTGAGTGTGCATCAAGGGTTTCACATTTTTTTTTTTTCACATTTTAAAACAAGTCCACAGCTACTTTAGTTGTTAAGGAGAATGTTGCCAAGCTGTTTTGCAGAGAATCTCCCGAATGTTTTTGTGGACTATGAAACTCCACCTGACTTTCCAGCGACGAGTAGATAATGGCCCCTCAAAGGGCTTCACAACAAACAATAAAACACACGGTAATCAAAGACAAGTTAAAACCATGTAGAAACTGCAAAGATTAAAAGTTAAAAAGCAGTGGGTACATTTAAATAGAGCTGTGCAAGGTGTTAAAAATGAAATAAATTAAAGAAACTATAAACCTAAATTTAAACACCCCTATAGAAAAAATCTAACTGATAAGATCAGGTAGAAAAATAAATCCTGACTTCTGTCTGTAAAATAACCAAAACTTCTCCAATGTCACTTATAGTAAGAAGCCTTTCAGAGCCTTTAAACAGACATTAATATACTACAAGTAAAATTCATATTGGCAACAGCAAACATTTTGCAATCCAGATGAATAATCCACTTTTAACCTTTTGTCGTAGCTCATGACGATGCGTGCAGCCCTGTGTATCTGGATCTTGGCGGCAGTGATCTGCGTGGGTAGAGGTCATGCCATCGTCAAACATCAGGCAGAGCAGGACACTGTGGTTGACAGCAGGGCCAACACTGCCTCTCTGGTGAACGCAGCAAACAAAGAGTTTGTCTTCCGTCTGTACAGAAAGTTAGCAGCTCATGCTGACTCACAAGGCAAGAATATCTTTTACTCCCCATTTAGTGTGTCTACTGCCTTGGCTGCCTTGTCTGTAGGCGCTCGAGGGGAGACCCACCAGCAGCTCTTCAGCGGTCTCGGTTACAACAACACCCTACTGACGCAGGAAAATGTAAATCAGGCCTTTCAGATGCTCCTCGATAGGGCAAACGAGACAACTCGTGGCTTCATCAACTCGGGGACTGCTGTATTCGTAGACAACAAATTCAAGCCTCAGCCTGAGTTCCTGGAGACCTTGAGGCAGTCCTACCTTGCAGATGGGTTCAATGTTGACTTCACCAAAACCACAGACAGTGAAAATACCATCAATGAATATGTGAAGGAGAAGACCAACGGGAAGATAGACAAGCTGGTCAGCAATCTGGATCCAAGCACAGTCATGTATCTCATCAGTTACATCTACTTCAAAGGTAAAAGGTTGCATGAAATGAAAGGCAATGTGTTAGCTCTGTTTGATGAGAAACCTTTAAAGGTGCCATACATAAGATTTTTTTCACATGTAATCAAAAGAAATGGGGGGCTTCATATCAAAGAAATCACTGACTGCTGCCAACTGCAGCCGCCATTAACCTGTTAGCTTAGTTAGCAGCTAGCAGTCCAGACTGGGAGTTTGAATCAATAAAGACGTGTTGATGTTTAGGCTGAAGATAATCTTGTTTTTAGTGTTTTGGGTTTGCTTGAAGGAACATGTACTGTTCAGTTAATTTTTGCATTTTAAATTCTTTTATATTACACCTGAAGTCTTATGTATCCACCATGAGTTGTGCTTTGATTCTGCTCATCTCAATCAAACAGGACAGTGGGCGAGCCCATTTGATCCCGTGCTCACCAAGGAGGACATGTTCAACGTGGATGAGAACACCAAGGTTCAATGTTCCTTCATTGATTCAGATGGGAGTTTGGTTGCAATACTTGCGCATCATCACAAATCCTTTATGTTAAAATGATCATTTTTCAGATTCCAGTCCAGATGATGAATATGGAGGAGGAACTTCATTCTTATTACGACCAGGGGATTAACACAACAGTCCTCCAGCTCCCCTTCAACAACTCCTACTCCATGCTGCTGTTGCTGCCAGACGACATGGCAGTGTTGGAGAATGACATTTCCAGAGGTCATGTCACCAAATGGTTAAAATGGATGAGGCCCAGGTTGGGAGAATCTAAAATCATCCTTAAATTCTTGGTTTCTAATATCGAAGTTTTGTATTAACTACTCAGCTACGTCCTTTCAGTTCAATCACTGTATGTTTGTCTATTTTCCAATCTTATTTCAGGAGATATGATGTATATGTTCCAAAGTTCTCCATCAAGACCTCCTACTCTCTGAATGATGTGTTGACTGGAATGGGAATGACTGACATGTTTGGTGATCGTGCAGACTTGAGCGGCATTGCAGAGGGGCAAAAACTGGCGGTCTCCGAGGTAAGGATAACATTTTATTGAACACACACATTTCGTTCCCTATATTCCATCCCATGTTAACTTCACTCTGCCTGCATTACTCTGTAGGTTGTGCACCAGGCTACTTTAGATGTCGATGAGGCTGGAGCCACTGCTGCAGCTGCTACTGGTGTCGGCATCATGCTCATGTCTTACCGCCACATCCCTGTCCTGAAATTCAATCGTCCATTTATGGTCATCATCACTGAACGCAACACAGAAAACATACTCTTCATGGGCAAGATTCTGAACCCAAAGATGGAATAAACACTTTGTGTTTACAGAAGCACAGCTGTTGCATTACATATAAAGTTCTCAGAAAAACACTGGTTCTGTGGTGTCATGCTTTATTATTATGTTACAGTTTCAATGTTTTATTAGTGTTTTTTTTTTTTTTTTAATTCATTTAAAGTAAAGGGATAAACTATTGTCAACAGGTGTCAGTATTACAGGGATAACATTTTATGACAGATAGAAAAGATCAAGTGAAGTGTTTTTTTTTTATTCTATAACAACTTTTCCTTCTCTTCATAAATATTTGACCTACCTAACACTGGGTCATCTCGGCCGTAAAACATTGATATATTACTTTTAATAAGACTAAACAGTTTTGTGTATTGACCTTTTTTCCCTGAGATGTTGCGTAAAGTGTGTATGGCCGATACAGCCTACAAACAGGCTGTTTCATGACAATACTGAAATGTTACATCAGCCTGAATATAAGGCTATGTAGTGTGTAAAGTATGACAAACTTTGTATTTATTACTTAAATCAAACAGCCAAGGGCAACCACATTAGGATTGGTGTTGGTTATTGATTAGTTAATTCAAAATAACTAATCCCCCAACAAAGTCTAAATAATGATTTTAGTGTTTGTTCCAAACAAACAAAAGACCCATATTACTTGTGTAGTTGGTGTAACAGCTTTAATTATATATATTTTTAAGAATATTAAAAAGAATAAAATGATGATAAAGTAGCAATGTATACATTTTCTGAACCAATCAGAAGAGAGGGAGGAACTGCACCATTTATTACAACACTTTAGATATTCCAATGCAGTGCATTTTCAATCATTCCAAATTAGAGTGATGAGTAGTAGTAGGTGTAGCAGTAATACATACTTTGTGTTCAACCATAGTATTTGTATAATCTGCTTTGAGAATGGTTTAATCATTTCCTTCATTTATTTTGGTGTTCAACTTACTGCAGTCTAATCGTCTGACTGTAGGTGGCAGCAAAGCGCCGCGTCGAGTCGGCTTAGCTGAAATGATTAGATCCCACGAAGAACTATGCCCTGGTTTGATTGGATAGCTCGGAAATTGTTTCAGACATGGCCGAAACAGCACTTCCGATGTAAACCAAATCTCCTGATGCCCCGAGATGCAAAATTGTTTAGAAAAGACATTATTTACACTTGAACATTCATCAGAGTGTAAAGAAACGTTGTCTCAAATCAGTTTAGGCCTCCCAGTCGACTTGAGTTGGGCCAGAATGTTATGGAGCCATTTTATATTTAGATTGTTGTGGTGGTGCTGGCAGTAAAATTCCTCAATCTAAGTTGTGGGCAAACAAAAAGGGCCAAAACAGACCACAGTGTCTGGCTGACAATAATAATAATAATAATAATAATAATAATAATACATTTTATTTGTTTGATGGTGCCTTTCAAGTCACCCAAGGTCACCTTACATAGGATTAAAATATAAAATCACAGAATAACATCACAGAATATTAAAAACAAACATTGACATAGAAAGAAAAAGAAAAGAAAAGAAAAGTGTAGTGCACAGTGACCAGTCAGAGTGAGTATGCCAGTTTGAACAGGTGGGTTTTGAGTTTGGATTTGAATGTTGCGATGGAGTCTGACTGTCTTATGTGTGGGGGGAGAGAGATCCATAGTCTGGGTGCCGAGCAGCTGAAGGCTCAGGCACCCATGGTACTGAGGCGAGTAGTTAATGAACATTTCAAGGACTTAAAAGGTCCAATTCCCTCGGTTTCACGGACTCAGCCCGACATGGCTTAAGATACAGATCAAGATTGATTACTTTTACAACACTTGGAATGTTTTTAATGATAACTGGCTGGTTGTACAGAAGCTCAAAGACAAAAACTAAACAGAGTCAGAGGTTTGAATGTTTGAATTCTACTCAGTTGAGCTGCTGTGTGACAGTGATGCCAGAAAACTGCAGGAAATATTTAAATAACCTCAAGTTCTATTCATTCACAAAATATAGAAACTCAAGCATTTTTAATGACTCAGTGCAGATTCCAAGGACCTGTGGGAGCCCTGATTACAGCAGCTATGACAGATAAGAATATCATAGAATAGCCGAGTATGTGTGACTTGGTTAAAAGGAGAGTTCAGAGTCAGAAGTTTGGGGTAATTATACCCTTCTCCCCAGAGTCAGAAGTTGATAAATGCTTCAAGAACGGACTTTTTTCATGTAGTTTTTTAAGTTTGAAGCATATTTGGCCTATCTTGGCTCAAGTGTTGAATGTCTACGTGATCAGATGACAAAATCATGATCCCGTCCAGGAATTGTTGCTGACTAAAAGGGTGAGGGGGCACCCTTATGTAAGCTTTTTTTAAGGGGAGGCCAACAGGGTCAGACTTTGAAAACCGTCTGTTCTACAATGTTGTACAAATTGGATGCAAGGATTTTGTTATGATTGCTGCTTTTTTACTCTTAGCACTGTTATTTCTTTTAAAAGGGACTTGTCCTGTATTGCATTGTTATTACCATAAACGTAATGTAATAATATGCCCTGTATATTCTGTCAGTGTACATGTTGAAGAACGTTACAGTAAAAATGCATATACAGAAGCATTAAATGGGTTTCTACTGTGTGTTACTATAGATTACATACTATTGGCTAGAGACAGTAAATATCGCTAGTATGTTTTTGAACTGGTTGGTAAAGCAAACAATATCCACTTGAATTTTTACATTCGTCCTGTGCAGTCTCAGTTCGATGCCACGGTTAGATAGTAATCATTACACAGAACAAATGCAGGGGCAGAGCAAATAAGAGGCTGATACAGAGAATTAACAAAGCCAAAGTTCAGTTGCTGTGATCCGTTTTATAAAACAGTAAATCTCCCCTGTCCTGTCAGTGCTTCGCTGGACGTACAGTGAACCAGAAGAAGGTGAGTGGTCATTTAAAAAGATGCTTTAACAATAATGTGATCTTCACGTTAAACCACTCTGATTAACTGTTCTCCCTGGAATTAGTAAATCTTGTGTTTTTCAACATTAAATGTAAATTCTTTAGCCCATATTTGCTCTTTTAATCATTTTAAAGCTTAAATTGGTGTGTTGTAGTTTGAGGAAATTTAAAAGAAAAAATCTGATTTTAATTATGCATTAAATATTAACAACTCAAATAGGGAAAAAAATATTAAGAGAAAATGTTTTGAGTTTAAAGGCTCTCCCAAATATGAAAATTCAGTCATTATCTACTCACCACCGTGCTGATTGAAATTTGGGGGAGGTTTTCTTGTCCACAAAACATTTATTTTGGACTTGTTCTAAAAGCATTGGCATGCACTGAATATGAGGTGGGTGCACAAGCTTGATTGTGCATCAAGGGTTTCAATTGTTTTTTTCACATTTTAAAACAAGTCCACAGCTAATTAAGTTGTTAAGGAGAATGCTGCAAAGCTGTTTTGCAGAGAAGCTCCTGAATGTTTTTGTAGACTACGAAACTCCACCTGACTTTCCATCGACGAGTAGATAATAGCCCCTCAAAGTGCTTCACAACAAACAATAAAACACACGGTAATAAAAGACAAGTTAAAACCATGTAGAAACTGCAAAGATTAAAAGTTAAAAAGCAGTGGGTACATTTAAATGGAGCTGTGCAAGGTGTTAAGAATAAAATGAATTAAAGAAACTATAAACCTAAATTTAAACACCCCCATAGGAAAAATCAAACTGATAAGATCAGGTAGAAAAATAAATCCTGACTTCTGTCTGTAAAATAACCAAAACTTCTCCAATGTCACTTATAGTAAGAAGCCTTTCAGAGCCTTTAAACAGACATTAATATAACTGCAAGTAAAATCCATATTGGCAACAGCAAACATTTTGCAATCCAGATGAATAATCCACTTTTAACCTTTTGTCGTAGCTCATGATGATGCGTGCAGCCCTGTGTATCTGGATTTTGTCGGCAGTGATCTGCGTGGGTAGAGGTCATGCCATCGTCAAACATCAGGCAGAGCAGGACACTGTGGTTGACAGCAGGGCCAACACTGTCCTCTCTGGTGAACGCAGCAAACAACGAGTTTGTCTTCCGTTTGTACAGAAAGTTAGCAGCTCATGCTGACTCACAAGGCAAGAATATCTTTTACTCCCCATTTAGTGTGTCTACTGCCTTGGCTGCCTTGTCTGTAGGAGCTCGGGGGGAGACCCACCAGCAGCTCTTCAGCGGTCTTGGTTACAACAACACCCTACTGACGCAGGAAAATGTAAATCAGGCCTTTCAGATGCTCCTCAATAGGGCAAACGAGGCAACTCGTGGCTTCATCAGCTCGGGGACTGCTGTATTCGTAGACAACAAATTCAAGCCTCGTTCTGAGTTCCTGGAGGTCTTGAGGCAGTCCTACCTTGCAGATGGGTTCAATGTTGACTTCACCAACACCACAGACAGTGCAAATACCATCAATGAATATGTGAAGGAGAAGACCAACGGGAAGATAGATGAGCTGGTCAGCAATCTGGATCCAAGCACAGTCATGTATCTCATCAGTTACATCTACTTTAAAGGTAAAAGGCTGCATGAAATGAAAGGCAATGTGTTAGCTCTGTTTGATGTTAAACCTTTAAAGGTGCCATTCATAAGATTTTTTTCACATGTGATCAAAAAAAATGGGGGGCTTCATATCAAAGTAATCACTGACTGCTGCCAACTGCAGCTGCCATTAGCCCGTTAGCTTAGTTAGCCATGCAGCTAGCAGTCCAGACTGGGAGTTTGAAGCAATAAAGACGTGTTGATGTCTAGGCTGAAGATAATCTTGTTTTTAGTGTTTTGGGTTTGCTTGAAGGAACATGTACTGTTCCTGAGTTGTGCTTTGATTCTGCTCATCTCCATCAAACAGGACAGTGGGCGATCCCATTTCGTCCCGAGCTCACCAAGGAGGACATGTTCAACGTGGATGAGAACACCAAGGTTCAATGTTCCTTCATTTATTCAGATGGGATTTGGGTTGCAATACTTATGCATCATCACAAATCCTTCATGTTAAAATGATAATTTTTCAGATTCCAGTCCAGATGATGTATATGCAGAAGCAACTTCATTCTTATTACGACCAGGGGATTAACACAACAGTCCTCCAGCTCCCCTTCAACAACTCCTACTCCATGCTGCTGTTGCTGCCAGACGACATGGCAGTGTTGGAGAATGACATTTCCAGAGGTCATGTCACCAAATGGTTCAAATGGATGAGGCCCAGGTTGGGAGAATCTAAAATCATCCTTAAATTCTTGGTTTCCAATATCGAAGTTTTGTATTAACTACTCAGCTACATCCTTTCAGTTCAATCATTGTATGTTTGTTTATTTCCCAATTTTCTTACAGGGTATATAAATTACATGTTCCAAAGTTCTCCATCAAGACCTCCTACTCACTGAATGATGTGTTGACTGGAATGGGAATGACTGACATGTTTGGTGATCGTGCAAACTTGAGCGGCATTGCAGAGGGGAAAAAAACTGGCGGTCTCCGAGGTAAGGATAACATTTTATTGAACACACACATTTCCTTCCCTATATTCCATCCCATGTTAACTTCACTCTGCCTGCATTACTCTGTAGGTTGTGCACCAGGCCACTTTAGATGTCAATGAGGCTGGAGCCACTGCTGCAGCTGCTACTGGTGTCAGCATCATGGCTATGTCTTCCCTCCACACCCCTGTCCTGAAATTCAATCGTCCATTTATGGTCATCATCACTGAACGCAACACAGACAATATACTCTTCATGGGCAAGATTCTGAACCCAAAGATGGAATAAAGACTTTGTGTTTACAGAAGCACAGCTGTTGCATTACATATAAAGTTCTCTGAAAAACACTGGTTCTGTGGTGTCATGCTTTATCATTATGTTACAGTTTCAATGTTTTATTAGTGTTTTTTTTTTTAAAATTCATTTAAAGTAAAGGGATAAACTATTGTCAACAGGTGTCAGTATTACAGGGATAATATTTCATAACAGATACAAAAGATTAAGTGAAGTGTTTTTTATTTGATTCTATAACAACTTCTCTTTCTCTTCTTAAATATTTGACCTACCTAACACTGGGTCATCTCGGCCGTAAAACATTGATATATTACTTTTAATAGATATGACTAAACAGTTTTGTGTATTGACCTTTTTTTTCCTGAGATGTTGTGTAATGTTTGTATGGCCGGTACAGCCTACAAACAGGCTGTTGTTCATGACAATACTGAAATGTTACATCAGCCTACATATAGCGCTATGTAGTGTGTAAAGTATGACAAACTGTTTATTTATTTCTTAAATCAAACAGCCAAGGGCAACCACATTAGGATTGGTGTTAGTTATTCATTAGTTAATTCATAATAAAGCAGCCCAACAAAGTCTAAATAATGATTTTAGTGTTTGTTCCAAACAAACAAAAGACCCATATTACTTGTGTAGTTGGTGTAACAGCTTTAATTATATATATTTTTAAGAATATTAAAAAGAATAAAATGATGATAAAGTAGCAATGTATACATTTTCTGAACCAATCAGAAGAGAGGGAGGAACTGCACCATTTATTACAACATTTTAGAGATTCCAATGCAGTGCATTTTTAATCATTCCAAATTGGAGTGATGAGTAGTAGTAGCAGGAGTAGCAGTAATACATACTTTGTGTTCAACCATAGTATTTGTATAATCTGCTTTGAGAATGGTTTAATCATTTCCTTCATTTATTTTGGTGTTCAACTTACTGCAGTCTAATCGTCTGACTGTAGGTGGGAGCAAAGCGCCGCGTCGAGTCGGCTTAGCTGAAATGATTAGATCCCACGAAGAACTATGCCCTGGTTTGATTGGATAGCTCGGAAATTGTTTCAGACATGGCCGAAACAGCACTTCCGATGTAAACCAAATCTCCTGATGCCCCGAGATGCAAAATTGTTTAGAAAAGACATTATTTACACTTGAACATTCATCAGAGTGTAAAGAAACGTTGTCTCAAATCAGTTTAGGCCTCCCAGTCGACTTGAGTTGGGCCAGAATGTTATGGAGCCATTTTATATTTAGATTGTTGTGGTGGTGCTGGCAGTAAAATTCCTCAATCTAAGTTGTGGGCAAACAAAAAGGGCCAAAACAGACCACAGTGTCTGGCTGACAATAATAATAATAATAATAATAATAATAATAATACATTTTATTTGTTTGATGGTGCCTTTCAAGTCACCCAAGGTCACCTTACATAGGATTAAAATATAAAATCACAGAATAACATCACAGAATATTAAAAACAAACATTGACATAGAAAGAAAAAGAAAAGAAAAGAAAAGTGTAGTGCACAGTGACCAGTCAGAGTGAGTATGCCAGTTTGAACAGGTGGGTTTTGAGTTTGGATTTGAATGTTGCGATGGAGTCTGACTGTCTTATGTGTGGGGGGAGAGAGATCCATAGTCTGGGTGCCGAGCAGCTGAAGGCTCAGGCACCCATGGTACTGAGGCGAGTAGTTAATGAACATTTCAAGGACTTAAAAGGTCCAATTCCCTCGGTTTCACAGACTCAGCCCGACATGGCTTAAGATACAGATCAAGATTGATTACTATTACAACACTTGGAATGTTTTTAATAATAACTGGCTGGTTGTACAGAAGCTCAAAGACAAAAACTAAACAGAGTCAGAGGTTTGAATGTTTGATTTCTACTCAGTTGAGCTGCTGTGTGACAGTGATGCCAGAAAACTGCAGGAAATATTTAAATAACCTCAAGTTCTATTCATTCACAAAATATAGAAACTCAAGCATTTTTAATGACTCAGTGCAGATTCCAAGGACCTGTGGGAGCCCTGATTACAGCAGCTATGACAGATAAGAATATCATAGAATAGCCGAGTATGTGTGACTTGGTTAAAAGGAGAGTTCAGAGTCAGAAGTTTGGGGTAATTATACCCTTCTCCCCAGAGTCAGAAGTTGATAAATGCTTCAAGAACGGACTTTTTTCATGTAGTTTTTTAAGTTTGAAGCATATTTGGCCTATCTTGGCTCAAGTGTTGAATGTCTACGTGATCAGATGACAAAATCATGATCCCATCCAGGAATTGTTGCTGACTAAGAGGGTGAGGGGGCACCCTTATGTAAGCTTTTTTTAAGGGGAGGCCAACAGGGTCAGACTTTGAAAACCGTCTGTTCTACAATGTTGTACAAATTGGATGCAAGGATTTTGTTATGATTGCTGCTTTTTTACTCTTAGCACTGTTATTTCTTTTAAAAGGGACTTGTCCTGTATTGCATTGTTATTACCATAAACGTAATGTAATAATATGCCCTGTATATTCTGTCAGTGTACATGTTGAAGAACGTTACAGTAAAAATGCATATACAGAAGCATTAAATGGGTTTCTACTGTGTGTTACTATAGATTACATACTATTGGCTAGAGACAGTAAATATCGCTAGTACGTTTTTGAACTCGCTGGTAAAGCAAACAATATCCACTTGAATTTTTACATTTGTCCTGTGCAGTCTCAGTTCGATGCCACGGTTAGATAGTAATCATTACACAGAACAAATGCAGGGGCAGAGCAAATAAGAGGCTGATACAGAGAATTAACAAAGCCAAAGTTCAGTTGCTGTGATCCGTTTTATAAAACAGTAAATCTCCCCTGTCCTGTCAGTGCTTCGCTGGACGTACAGTGAACCAGAAGAAGGTGAGTGGTCATTTAAAAAGATGCTTTAACAATAAATGTGATCTTCACGTTAAACCACTCTGATTAACTGTTCTCCCTGGAATTAGCAAATCTTTACAAAATGTGTGTTTTTAAAAGTAAATGTAAATTCTTTAGCCCATATTTGCTCTTTTAATCCTTTTAAAGCTTGAATTGGTGTGTTGTAGTTTGAGGAAATTTAAAAGAAAAAATCTGATTTTAATTATGCATTAAATATTAACAACTCAAATAGGGAAAAAAATATTAAGAGAAAATGTTTTGAGTTTGTCTCTCCCAAATATGAAAATTCAGTCATTATCTACTCACCACCGTGCTGATTGAAATTTGGGGGGAGGTTTTCTTGTCCACAAAACATTTATTTGGGACTTGTTCTAAAAGCATTGGCATGCACTGAATATGAGGTGGGTGCACAAGCTTGATTGTGCATCAAGGGTTTCAATTGTTTTTTTTTCACATTTTAAAACAAGTCCACAGCTACTTTAGTTGTTAAGGAGAATGCTGCAAAGCTGTTTTGCAGAGAAGCTCCTGAATGTTTTTGTAGACTACGAAACTCCACCTGACTTTCCATCGACGAGTAGATAATGGCCCCTCAAAGTGCTTCACAACAAACAATAAAACACACGGTAATAAAAGATAAGTTAAAACCATGTAGAAACTGCAAAGATTAAAAGTTAAAAAGCAGTGGGTACATTTAAATGGAGCTGTGCAAGGTGTTAAAAATAAAATACATTAAAGAAACTATAAACCTAAATTTAAACACCCCTATAGGAAAAATCAAACTGATAAGATCAGGTAGAAAAATAAATCCTGACTTCTGTCTGTAAAATAACCAAAACTTCTCCAATGTCACTTATAGCAAGAAGCCTTTCAGAGCCTTTTTAACAGACATCTCTCTATAAAAGCAAGTAACCTCTGTCTGTCTGTCTGTGTGTGTGTGTGTGTGTGTGTGTGTGTGTGTGTGTGTGTGTGTGTATTCCTCAAATATCTCTGCGGATCAGGATCAGACTGACCTGAGAGTTTCAACATGGCTGCTGCGTGGTTCAAGGGTGTGCTATTTCGCATTTGTTTGGACTGCAGTGATACCGTTAATAAATTATTTCATAAATGCTTTACAAATTCCATGAGCATTGTCCACCGGAGCCACCACAGTCACGTGCGCACCAGAGCCAATCACTGCAGAGCCCACCGTGACCCCCCATCTTAAGAAACAAGCAGATTTATACCTGCAGCGGCGCGAGCTGGACCGGGATTTTGCCGGCGGTTCGGTCCCGTTCAGTTATGTGCATCTAAACTGACTGTTGTGGATTAATGAGACTAAACGAGTCCGGACCGAGTCTCGGGGGAGATCCGGAGGAGATCCGGAGATGCGCGGACAACAAAGTGGAATCGGAATCTGTGGATGTTCGTGTGTAGCTAGCTGCTAGCTTTTCGAACATTGCCGTCACGTTTGCTTTGTGTCTGGTGCAGAAGAAACGGTAAAAAACGGGCTTTTGTCACGAAAGTGTCCAAGCAGCAAGTTTGGTTGTTGAGGAACAGGAAGTTGTGGGAGCGACGTAGGCAGATGAATGACAGGACAGTCGGTGTATAGACAACTATATTGTGAGTTGAGAGATTTGTGACATTTAGCGTGCCTGGAGTGTATAGTTAGTGTGTTATGTAGTGTTTGGTGTAGACTGTTTGAGGACAATGAGGAGATGCTGAATGTGGAGCAGGCAGTGCAGCTCTTCATTCAGCTGGAGGGAGCTCAGGCAGACCTGAGCACTGCCTGCATTTAAATGTATATAGTTACATATAACTTCGTAAATTTTTTAAATGTATGCACATATTTAGCAAACAACAATTTATATTTGCATTACAAGTTAAAAAAAAAAAAAAAAAAAGGTTTTTTAAACATATTTGTGGTTTTCACAGTAAAAAAATCTAACTTTTTCTACTCGGATTTTATGTTTTTTTTTTTTTGTGATTTTAGGTCCATTGTGTTAATACAGTATGTCAAAATGAAAAAATAACTGTACAGTCACACATGTGAGGTTGTGCTGAAAATAATGACACCAAGTAAATAGTTTTTAGGGTGAAATATAATAGCAAAATCGAAAATTGTCAAAAACGGCCAATTATACCCTGTAATATCGGATTTCACAACAAACCTAAATATCCCTGACGTCCCACCTTCAAACACAGCCTCATTTGGCCATCCATGAAAAAGCTTCTTAACCTCCCACTTTTCTATAGGAACACATATTTCCTACGGGCAATGCACTAGCTAATATAACTGCAAGTAAAATCCATGTTGGCAGCAGCAAACATTTTGCAATCCAGATGAATAACCCACTTTTAACCTTTTGTCGTAGCTCATGATGATGCGTGCAGCCCTGTGTATCTGGATCTTGTCGGCAGTGATCTGCGTGGGTAGAGGTCATGCCATCGTCAAACATCAGGCAGAGCAGGACACTGGTTGACAGCAGGGCCAACACTGTCTCTCTGGTGAACGCAGCAAACAAAGAGTTTGTCTTCCGTCTGTACAGAAAGTTAGCAGCTCATGCTGACTCACAAGGCAAGAATATCTTTTACTCCCCATTTAGTGTGTCTACTGCCTTGGCTGCCTTGTCTGTAGGAGCTCGGGGGGAGACCCACCAGCAGCTCTTCAGCGGTCTCGGTTACAACAACACCCTACTGACGCAGGAAAATGTAAATCAGGCCTTTCAGATGCTCCTCAATAGGGCAAACGAGGCAACTCGTGGCTTCATCAGCTCGGGGACTGCTGTATTCGTAGACAACAAATTCAAGCCTCAGCCTGAGTTCCTGGAGGCCTTGAGGCAGTCCTACCTTGCAGATGGGTTCAATGTTGACTTCACCAAAACCGCAGACAGTGAAAATACCATCAATGAATATGTGAAGGAGAAGACCAACGGGAAGATAGACAAGCTGGTCAGCAATCTGGATCCAAGCACAGTCATGTATCTCATCAGTTACATCTACTTTAAAGGTAAAAGGTTGCATGATATGAAAGGCAATGCGTTAGCTCTGTTTGATGTTAAACCTTTAAAGGTGCCATACATAAGATTTTTTTCACATGTAATCAAAAGAAATGGGGGGCTTCATATCAAAGTAATCACTTACTGCTGCCAACTGCAGCTGCCATTAGCCCGTTAGCTTAGTTAGCCATGCAGCTAGCAGTCCAGACTGGGAGTTTGAAGCAATAAAGATGTGTTGATGTTAAGGCTGAAGATAATCTTGTTTTTAGTGTTTTGGGTTTGCTTGAAGGAACATGTACTGTTAAGTTAATTTTTGCATTTTAAATTCTTTTATATTACACCTTAAGTTTTATGTATCTACCATGAGTTGTGCTTTGATTCTGCTCATCTCAATCAAACAGGACAGTGGGCGATCCCATTTCGTCCCGAGCTCACCAAGAAGGACATGTTCAACGTGGATGAGAACACCAAGGTTCAATGTTCCTTCATTTATTCAGAGGGGATTTGGGTTGCAATACTTATGCATCATCACAAATCCTTTATGTTAAAATGATCAATTTTCAGATTCCAGTCCAGATGATGAATATGGAGAAGCACCTTCATTTTTATTACGACCAGGGGATTAACACAACAGTCCTCCAGCTCCCCTTCAACAACTCCTACTCCATGCTGCTGTTGCTACCAGACGACATGGCAGTGTTGGAGAATGACATTTCTAGAGGTCATGTCACCAAATGGTTAAAATGGATGAGGCCCAGGTTGGGAGAATCTAAAATCATCCTTAAATTCTTGGTTTCTAATATCGAAGTTTTGTATTAACTACTCAGCTACGTCCTTTCGTTCAATCACTATATGTTTGTCTATTTCCCAATTTTCTTTCAGGAAATATGATTTATATGTTCCAAAGTTCTCCATCAAGACCTCCTACTCTCTGATTGATGTGTTGACTGGAATGGGAGTGACTGACATGTTTTGTGAGCATGCAAACTTGAGCGGCATTGCAGAGGGCAAAAAGTGGCGGTCTCTGAGGTAAGGATAACATTTTATTGAACACACATATTTCCTTCCCTATATTCCATCCCATGTTAACTTCACTCTGCCTGCATTACTCTGTAGGTTGTGCACCAGGCTACTTTAGATGTCGATGAGGCTGGAGCCACTGCTGCAGCTGCTACTGGTGTCGGCATCTATGGTTCGTCTTTCCTCCCCATCCCTGTCCTGAAATTCAATCGTCCATTTATGGTCATCATCACTGAACGCAATACAGAAAACATACTCTTCATGGGCAAGATTCTGAACCCAAAGATGGAATAAACACCTTGTGTTTACAGAAGCACAGCTGTTGCATTACATATAAAGTTCTCAGAAAAACACTGTTTCTGTGGTGTCATGCTTTATTATTATGTTACAGTTTCAATGTTTTATCAGTGTTTTTTTTTTTATCAACAGGTGTCAGTATTACAGGAATAATATTTTATAACAGATATAAAAGATTAAGTGAAGTGTTTTTTATTTGATTCTATAACAACTTTTCCTTCTCTTCTTAAATATTTGACCTACCTAACACTGGGTCATCTCGGCCGTAAAACATTGATATATTACTTTTAATAGATATGACTAAACAGTTTTGTGTATTGACCTTTTTTTCCTGAGATGTTGCGTAAAGTGTGTATGGCCGATACAGCCTACAAACAGGCTGTTTCATGACAATACTGAAATGTTAAATCAGCCTGAATATAGCGTTATGTAGTGTGTAAAGTATGACGAACTGTTTATTTATTACTTAAATCAAACAGCCAAGGGCAACCACATTAGGATTGGTGTTAGTTATTGATTAGTTAATTCAAAATAAAGCAGCCCAACAAAGTCTAAATAATGATTTTAGTGTTTGTTCCAAACAAAAGACCCATATTACTTGTGTAGTTGGTGTAACAGCTTTAATTATATATATTTTTAAGAATATTAAAAAAATAAAAAAAATGTTGATAAAGTAGCAATGTATACATTTTCTGAACCAATCAGAAGAGAGGGAGGAACTGCACCATTTATAACAACACTTGGATATTCCAATGCAGTGCATTTTCAATCATTCCAAATTAGAGTGATGAGTAGTAGTAGTAGGAGTAGCAGTAATACATACTTTGTGTTCAACCATAGTATTTGTATAATCTGCTTTGAGAATGGTTTAATCATTTCCTTCATTTATTTTGGTGTTCAACTTACTGCAGTCTAATCGTCTGACTGTAGGTGGCAGCAAAGCGCCGCGTCAAGTCGGCTTAGCTGAAATGATTAGATCGCATGAAGAACTATGTCGTGGTTTAATTGGATAGCTCGGAAATTGTTTCAGACATGGCCGAAACAGCACTTCCGATGTAAACCAAATCTCCTGATGCCCCGAGATGCAAAATTGTTTAGAAAAGACATTATTTACACTTGAACATTCATCAGAGTGTAAAGAAACGTTGTCTCAAATCAGTTTTGGCCTCCCAGTCGACTTCAGTTGGGCCAGAAGGTTATGGAGCCATTTTATATTTAGATTGTTGTGGTGGTGCTGGTAGTAAAATTCCTCAATCTAAGTTGTGGGCAAACAAAAAGGGCCAAAACAGACCACAGTGTCTGGCTGACAATAATAATAATAATAATAATAATATTAATAATAATGATACATTTTATTTGTTTGATGGTGCCTTTCAAGTCACCCAAGGTCACCTTACATAGGATAAAAGCATAAAATCACAGAACAACATCACAGAATATTGAAAACAAACATTGACATAGAAAGAAAAAGAAAAGACAAGTGTAGTGCACAGTGACCAGTCAGAGTGAGTATGCCAGTTTGAACAGGTGGGTTTTGAGTTTGGATTTGAATGTTACGATGGAGTCTGACTGTCTTATGTGTGGGGGGAGAGAGATCCATAGTCTGGGTGCCGAGCAGCTAAAGACTCGGACAGTTTGATGAGAATAGGGGTGATGTGGTCAGATGATTTGGTGCGGGTGATAATCCGGGCGGCTAAGTTCTGGATGATTTGCAGTCTGTTGATGAGTTTGGTGGGGAGTCCGGTGAGGAGGGCATGGCAGTAATCGATGCGGGAAGTGACAAATGAATGAACCGGGATTTTGGTGCTGGACTGGGACAGTGATGGGCGGAGTCTGGAGATATTTCGGAGGTGGAAGAAGGCAGTCCGGGTGATGTTTTTGATGTGATGTGCAAATGAGAGGGTGCTGTCCAGAATGATGCCGAGGCTCTTGACTTGTGGGGAGAAGGGTACAGGGAATCCGTCGATGATGATGGGTGGGGCTGGGGTGTGTTGTGATTTAGTGAGGGTGGATTTGGAGCTGATGAGCAGGGCCTCAGTTGTATTGCCATTGAGCTTCAGGAAGTTCCTGCTCATCCAGCTCTGGATGACTTCGAGGCACGTGATGAGGGATGGCGGCTGTGGGTTTGGAGGAGATGTAGACCTGTGTGTCGTTGGCATAGCAGTGAAAGTGGATCCTATGATGATGGAAGATTGTGCCCAGGGGGAGGAGGTAGATGATAAAGAGGAGTGGACCCAAGACTGACCCCTGGGGGACACCCAGTGAAACACCCGAACACCCAGACTTGTGGTCCCTTATTTGCACCACGTGTTGGCGGTCAGTGAGGTAGGATGTAAACCAGCGGAGTGCAGCACCAGTGATCCCAATGCCAGCCAGGCGGTCCAGGAGTAGTGTGTGGGAGATAGTGTTGAATGCTGCGCTGAGGTCGAGGAGGATGAGAATTGTAAGAAGTCCGGAGCTGCACAGAAGAGGTCATTGGTGATTTTGACAAGGGCTGTTTCAGTGCTGTGTTTTGGACGGAAACCGGATTGGAAAGGTTCATGGAGGTTGTTTGTGTCGAGGTGGGACTGTAGTTGTGCGGCAACCACCCTTTCAAGTGTTTTGGAGATGAAGGGGAGGTTGGAGATGGGCCGGTAAAGGTTAAGGTCAGTTGGGTCAGCACCAGGTTTTTTCAGGATGGGTGTGATAGCAGCCAGTTTGAGAGTGGGGGGCACAGTGCCAGTGGTGAGGGAGGAGTTAATTATGTTGGTGATCATGGGAGAAATGGATGGCAGACAGGCTTTGACGAGGGAGGTGGGAAGAGGATCAAGCTGACAAGTGGTGGTTTTGGCTTTGCGGATGAGGTCAGGGATGGTGTGTTCTGACACACCAGAGAGGGGGGTGAAGTCAGAGAGGGAGCTGATGAGAGGTTGGCCAGTGGTGATCATCCAGGCAGGATCGTTTGAGGAAGAGCAGGATGAGGCCAGTTGTTGGTGAATGGTATTGATTTTATTCAAAGGGGACTGAAGTTCACAACAAGGGTGCGAGCCACCTGTTTGCCATTCCCCACCACTTTTAAGCCTTCACAATCAGGGTGTCATCACACCCTGAGTGGCTGGAAGGAAAATGCCCCAAGCAGCTTTCACTCCTCAATCAGGAGTCAGTCTCCCCACCTGGGCACAGGTGATCTGAATCCCCTGCAATAAGCCATGAGGAAAAATCAGTACAAACAAAGAGAAATAGCAAATCTCAAATACACAATTAGGCTGCTACATTGATACCGGAATACTGTCAGGTGGTTTTGTTGTGAGGCTCCAAAAATGTTTAGTGGACTAACTTCACTTGTTTCAAGGACTTTAAAGGTCCAATTCCCTCGGTTTCACAGACTCAGCCCGACATGGCTTAGGATACAGATCAAGCTTGATTACTGTTACAACACTGGGAATGTTTTTAATAATAATAATAACTAGCGGGTCGTACAGAAGCTCAAAGACAAAAACTAAACAGAGTCAGAGGTTTGAATGTGTGAATTCTACTCAGTTGAGCTGCTGTGTGAGAGTGATACCAGAAAACTGCAGTAAATATTGAAATAACCTCAATTTCTATTCATTCACAAAATATAGAAACTCAAGCATTTTTAATGACTCAGTGCAGATTCCAAGGACCTGTGGGAGCCCTGATTACAGCAGCTGTGACAGATAAGAAGATCATAGAATAGCCGAGTATGTGTGACTTGGTTAAAAGGAGAGTTGAGAGATTCAGAAGTTTGGGGTAATTTTATCCTTCTCCCCAGAGTTGGAAGCTAATGAATGTTTTAAGAAACAACTTTTTTCATGTTTCACTACTCCGTTACAAGTAAAAGTAGCTCAGTCGACATGTTAAAAAAGTACTTGCTTTTAAACGTACTTTAGTATCCAAAAGCATGCTTTTAATTTTACTTGAAGTAAAAGTAAGAGTAAGGGTAAATTTCTTTTTTTTTCACAACAATGAATTACTATAATTTTTTCTAAATGAATTTAAGGACCTTTTGACTCTTGTTTCTGAGAATTAACTCTTCGAAACCACCTGCAATGATGTGCTTGCTTTTAGAACCACACTGTTATACAAAGCCTGCAGAAACACCTATAAAAACAAATAAAAAGAATGGGATCACAGGAGGACAGCAGATGTTGCAGATGCAGATGTTTATTAACAATCATTAAAACTGTAACCAAATGAACCTGCACCGTCCAACTAACTCTATCATTTAGCTAAGTTGGGAACTGGAACCCCCTCAAAGACCAATGTTGTCCCCAGACCACTGGTTGAGAATCACTGCTTTACAAAAAACTACATCTGATGCAGCCATTGTTGCGGTTTTGTGTTGACAAACGCAGTCGAGAGCGTGGCTACTTTGGTGGTATCCTTATGGGGAGGGATGACGTATTTCCGCTTTTACGTAGATCCCAGTGGAGAGCGTGCACTGTGATAGGTTTCCTTCTTTGACAAACACAGCTTGTGTCCAATAGTATTTTAGGGAGAAAAAAAAAAGAAAAGAGCAGACCTGAAAGTAACAAGTACTTTTCAGCCTTGATAGAAATTAACTCGAGTAAAAGTAAAAATATTTGTCTTGGAAATGTATTCAAGTAAGAGTAATAAATACCAAAGAAATCTAATACTAAAGTAAAGTACAAATCCTCTGGATATGTACTTAAGTACAGTACTCAAGTAAATTTACTCCGTTACTGTCCACCACTGCATATTTGGCCTATCTTGGCTCAAGTGTTGAATGTTTATGTGATTGGATGACAAAATCATGATCCCGTCCAGGAATTGCTGCTGACTAAGAGGGTGAGGGGGCACCCTTATGGAAGCTTTTTTTAAGGGGAGCCCAACAGGGTCAGACTTTGAAAACCGTCTGTTCTACAATGTTGTACAAATTGGAGGCAAGGATTTTGTCATGGTTGCTGCTTTTTTACTCTCAGCACTGTTATTTCTTTAAAAGAGACTTGTCCTGTATTGCATTGTTATTACCATAAACGTAATGTAATAACATGCCCTGTATATTCTGTCAGTGTACATGTTGAAGAACGTTACAGTAAAAATGCATATACAGAAGCATTAAATGGGTTTCTACTGTGTGTTACTATAGATTACATACTATTGGCTAGAGACAGTAAATATCGCGAGTACGTTTTTGAACTGGTTGGTGAAACATACAATATCCACTTGAATTTTTACATTTGTCCTGTGCAGTCTCAGTTCTATGCCACGGTTAGATAGTAATAATTACACAGAACAAATGCAGGGGCAGAGCAAATAAGAGGCTGATACAGAGAATTAACAAAGCCAAAGTTCAGTTGCTGTGATCCGTTTTATAAAACAGTAAATCTCCCCTGTCCTGTCAGTGCTTCGCTGGACGTACAGTAAACCAGAAGAAGGTGAGTGGTCATTTAAAAAGATGCTTTAGCAATAAATGGCTAAAAAAAGAAAAAGAGCAGTAATTCACGTTAAACCACTCTGATTAACTGTTCTCCATGGAATTAGTAAATCTTTACAACATGTGTTTTTCAACATTAAATGTAAATTCTTTAGCCCATATTTGCTCTTTTAATCATTTTAATGCTTAAATTGGTGTGTTGTAGTTTGAGGAAATTTAAAAGAAAAAATCTGATTTTAATTATCCATTAAATATTAACAACTCAAATAGGGAAAAAAATATTAAGAGAAAATGTTTTGAGTTTAAAGTCTCTCCCAAATATGAAAATTCAGTCATTATCTACTCACCACCGTGCTGATTGAAATTTGGGGGAGGTTTTCTTGTCAACAAAACATTTATTTTGGACTTGTTCTAAAAGCATTGGCATGCACTGAATATGAGGTGGGTGCACAAGCTTGAGTGTGCATCAAGGGTTTCAATTGTTTTTTTTCACATTTTAAAACAAGTCCACAGCTACTTTAGTTGTTAAGGAGAATGCTGCAAAGCTGTTTTGCTGAGAAGCTTCCGAATGTTTTTGTAGACTACGAAACTCCACCTGACTTTCCAGCGACGAGTAGATAATGGCCCCTCAAAGTGCTTCACAACAAACAATAAAACACACAGTAATAAAAGACAAGTTAAAACCATGTAGAAACTACAAAGATTAAAAGTTAAAAAGCAGTGGGTACATTTAAATGGAGTTGTGCAAGGTGTTAAAAATAAAATAAATTAAAGAAACAATAAACCTAAATTTAAACACCCCCATAGGAAAAATCAAACTGATAAGATCAGGTAGAAAAATAAATCCTGACTTCTGTCTGTAAAATAACCAAAACTTCTCCAATGTCACTTATAGTAAGAAGCCTTTCAGAGCCTTTAAACAGACATTAATATAACTGCAAGTAAAATCCATATTGGCAACAGCAAACATTTTGCAATCCAGATGAATAATCCACTTTTAACCTTTTGTCGTAGCTCATGATGACGCGTGCAGCCCTGTGTATCTGGATTTTGTCGGCAGTGATCTGCGTGGGTAGAGGTCATGCCATCGTCAAACATCAGGCAGAGCAGGACACTGTGGTTGACAGCAGGGCCAACACTGCCTCTCTGGTGAACGCAGCAAACAAAGAGTTTGTCTTCCGTCTGTACAGAAAGTTAGCAGCTCATGCTGACTCACAAGGCAAGAATATCTTTTACTCCCCATTTAGTGTGTCTACTGCCTTGGCTGCCTTATCTGTAGGCGCTCGGGGGGAGACCCACCAGCAGCTCTTCAGCGGTCTCGGTTACAACAACACCCTACTGACGCAGGAAAATGTAAATCAGGCCTTTCAGATGCTCCTCAATAGGGCAAATGAGGCAACTCGTGGCTTCATCAGCTGGGGGACTGCTGTATTTGTAGACAACAAACTCAAGCCTCAGCCTGAGTTCCTGGAGACCTTGAGGCAGTCCTACCTTGCAGATGGGTTCAATGTTGACTTCACCAACACCACAGACAGTGCAAATACCATCAATGAATATGTGAAGGAGAAGACCAACGGGAAGATAGACAAGCTGGTCAGCAATCTGGATCCAAGCACAGTCATGTATCTCATCAGTTACATCTACTTTAAAGGTAAAAGGTTGCCTGAAATGAAAGGCAATGTGTTAGCTCTGTTTGATGAGAAACCTTTAAAGGTGCTATACATACGATTTTTTTCACATGTAATCAAAAGAAATGCGGGGCTTCATATCAAAGTAATCACTTACTGCTGCCAACTGCAGCTGCCATTAACCTGTTAGCTTAGTTAGCCATGCAGCTAGCAGTCCAGACTGGGAGTTTGAAGCAATAAAGATGTGTTGATGTTAAGGCTGAAGATAATCTTGTTTTTAGTGTTTTGGGTTTGCTTGAAGGAACATGTACTGTTCAGTTAATTTTTGCATTTTAAATTCTTTTATATTACACCTGAAGTTTTATGTATCTACCATGAGTTGTGCTTTGATTCTGCTCATCTCAATCAAACAGGACAGTGGGCGAACCCATTTCGTCCCGAGCTCACCAAGAAGGACATGTTCAACGTGGATGAGAACACCAAGGTTCAATGTTCCTTCATTGATTCAGAGGGGATTTTGGTTCCAATACTTATGCATCATCACAAATCCTTCATGTTAAAATGATCATTTTTCAGATTCCAGTCCAGATGATGAATATGGAGGATGAACTTCATTCTTATTACGACCAGGGGATTAACACAACAGTCCTCCAGCTCCCCTTCAACAACTCCTACTCCATGCTGCTGTTGCTACCAGACGACATGGCAGTGTTGGAGAATGACATTTCCAGAGGTCATGTCACCAAATGGTTAAAATGGATGAGGCCCAGGTTGGGAGAATCTAAAATCATCCTTAAATTCTTGGTTTCTAATATCGAAGTTTTGTATTAACTACTCAGCTACGTCCTTTCAGTTCAATCACTGTATGTTTGTCTATTTTCCCATTTTCTTTCAGGACATATGATTTATATGTTCCAAAGTTCTCCATCAAGACCTCCTACTCTCTGAAGGATGTGTTGGCTGGAATGGGAATGACTGACATGTTTGGTGATCGTGCAGACTTGAGCGGCATTGCAGAGGGGCAAAAACTGGCGGTCTCCGAGGTAAGGATAACATTTTATTGAACACACACATTTCGTTCCCTATATTCCATCCCATGTTAACTTTACTCTGCCTGCATTACTCTGTAGGTTGTGCACCAGGCTACTTTAGATGTCGATGAGGCTGGAGCCACTGCTGCAGCTGCTACTGGTGTCGGCATATTTGGTTGGTCTATCCGCCACATCCCTGTCCTGAAATTCAATCGTCCATTTATGGTCATCATCACTGAACGCAACACAGAAAACATACTCTTCATGGGCAAGATTCTGAACCCAAAGATGGAATAAACACCTTGTGTTTACAGAAGCACAGCTGTTGCATTACATATAAAGTTCTCAGAAAAACACTGGTTCTGTGGTGTCATGCTTTATTATTATGTTACAGTTTCAATGTTTTATCAGTGTTTTTTTTTTTTTAATTCATTTAAAGTAAAGGGATAAACTATTGTACAGGTGTCAGTATTACAGGGACAACATTTTATGACAGATAGAAAAGATTAAGTGAAGTGTTTTTTATTTGATTCTATAACAACTTTTCCTTCTCTTCATAAATATTTGACCTACCTAACACTAGGTCATCTCGGCCGTAAAACATTGATACAGTACTTTTAATAGATAAGACTAAACAGTTTTGTGTATTGACCTTTTTCTCCTGAGATGTTGCGTGAAGTGTGTACTGCCGATACAGCCTACAAACAGGCTGTTTCATGACAATATTGAAATGTTACATCAGCCTGAATATAGCACTATGTAGTGTGCAAAGTATGACAAACTTTTTATTTATTACTTAAATCAAATAGCCAAGGGCAACCACATTAGGATTGGTGTTAGTTATTGATTGGTTAATTCAAAATAAAGCAGCCCAACAAAGTCTAAATTTTTTTTAGGGTTTGTTCCAAACAAACAAACAAAAAACCATATTACTTGTGTATATATTTTTGATAGTATTTAAAAAATAAAAAAATTAGATGATAAAGTAGCAATGTAGATGTTTTCTGAACCAATCAGAAGAGAGGGGGGAACTGCACCATTTATAACAACACTTGGATATTCTAATGCAGTGCATTTTCAATCATTCCAAATTAGAGTGATGAGTAGTAGTAGTAGGAGTAGCAGTAATACATACTTTGTGTTCAACCATAGTAGTAGTATAATCTGCTTTGAGAATGGTTTAATCATTTCCTTCATTTATTTTGGTGTTCAATTTACTGCAGTCTAATCGTCTGACTGTAGGTGGCAGCAAAGCGCCGCGTCGAGTCGGCTTAGCTGAAATGATTAGATCCCACGAAGAAGAACTATGCCGTGGTTTGATTGGATGGCTCGGAAATTGTTTCAGACATGGCCGAAACAGCAGGAGAAGGAGCGAAAGGAGGACCATTTTTTCACAAAGAGAGAATAAAATACAGCCCCGAGGAAGAGGCCAGGCTGGAAAGGCAGCATTTCTGGAGAATAATCGATGCTTTTAGATTTTACAGGTATAATATCGTTGTTTGAAATAAAAGCCCGAGCCAGGCAACGTCGGTTTGTGTCAGGATACTATGTTAGCGAATATAACTAGCAAAAGACAGATAGCGTTCAGTCAGTTTGGAGGGAAAAGTGCTCAGTGAGGTAGCTCATCTTTATTCGAGCGTTGATTAATACTTCCTACTGTTCAGTCAGCTGTTACTTATTCCGCTTCGTGAGGCATTTATTAGCTAATCATGTGACTTTAGCTCCATTCGTGTCATATCGCCACTTCTACTCCATGATCCACCCTTTCCACCCCTAACACACTCAGAGGAAAAAAACTAAAGAGAGAAATTTTGTTTGTATTTTGATGTATTCTCCCTTGAATATGATACAGATAGTATAGGAACCGTTTAGAACAGAGTGACCTGTGTTACGAGGGCTTCCTGCGCATTTTCCATATCAAAATACCACTTCTCCAGGCTATTATGTTGCTGGAAGATTTAGGTTAAATGCTAGAAGAGTGCAATGTTATTCAGTTTTCGTCTTGTAACTTTAAATAATTATATACTTTCAACTCCCTACACTAACAGAAGGGAGGACAAAGGAACAGAAGAACTGAAGTCCACTGACTTTGATTCCGTGGTTGTTAGATGTAGTAAACCACTATTTAACAAATGAATATAAATAGTCTGAGAGTCAAAAAGAATCAAGTAATCGTGCATTATAAGAAAGTGGTATAATTGAGTTATAGTAGCTTATTCACTCACCTCACTTACTTACTCACCTTGGAAATGACGTTGAAGTTGTTGATAAATGTGTGTTTGTTTACTTTGTTATGATAATTATGAAAGCACATCAATATATCAGTTGGTTGATATTTGCTTATCAAAGATATACAGATATCATCGGAAATTTTGTTGAGTATTTGGCACTATTCATTATTTTTAAATGGAATATAAAGCTAAAACGATGCTTGGTGAAGGTTTTTGTTTTTAAATTCCCAGGGAAATGCTTTCAGTGCATTTGTTCAACGGTAAAATATCCTGCTACTATTATGTATGTATCTGTAGTGTTGGATAACCACATTGTAGAGGTATTGCGGAAAATATATGTTTATGTGTATATGTTACGTGTGTGTAGAATATCATAATTTCTTTATCGTATTATTGCTGCCCAGTATCGACCCCAAAAATCCAGTGTTGGTTTGGCTTTAGTCTCAGAAGACTCTGTACTGTTATAAGGCACTTATGCTACTAATATCAAATTCCATAAAATTCCAAACCATTCCTTACTGTGTGGAAAGCTTGTTTATCCCTCTATGGATGCCTGACTTGAACTGTCGTGTCTTTCTTGTCAGGGTCCATGTTGGGGAGCAGGTCAAGCGTGCTGAGCGTCAGTTTCTGAGCCTGCCACAGCACCACCAGGATTTGCTGCCAAATGTTTTGTCCAACCTCTCCCGGATCAGCCAATGTGCGGACCACAACCAGGAGTTGCTACAGGCCATTGTTCATAACAGCCTCCACATGTTTGAGAACATCGAGTATGGCGAAAGGGTAAGGCTTGAATCTCACTAGGCAGTCTACTGTATGTAATGGTATACACATTTTTGCTGTTTCTTATTCAGTGAGTTTAGCTAAAGATGTTGTGTCTTCATTCAATGTCCAGGAGAATTCGCAGAAAGTGCGCCCATCCACCACGTTTGACATGGACAAGCTGAAGTCCACCATAAAGCAGTTTGTTAGAGACTGGAGCGAGGTGGGCCGGGCTGAGAGGGATTCCTGCTACCAGCCCATCATCCATGAGATTCAGAGACTCTTCCCAAGTGACAAATAGTAGGAGACATATGTTCACACACACAAACACCTGCATGCATGCCAAGAAAACGAAAGACACATAAAGATACATGGATACTGAACCATATAGTCACCTTTTACCTGTGCTGTGCTCTCACAACAACTTTTAATAATTCTGACCAATGTGACTTACTACTTGTTTTCTATGTGATATGTGCATTTTGTACATTTTATTATGTCAGTGATGTGTCTAAGGTGAGTGTGCTGGTTCCGGGTGCTGGGCTTGGCCGTCTAGCCTGGGAGATCGCTCGGCTAGGTTATATCTGCCAGGGCAACGAATGGAGCTTCTTCATGCTCTTCTCTTCAAACTTTGTTCTGAATAGGTACATCCCATACTGACACTAACACTCGTGATAATCCAGCCTTTCTACATGACACCTTTCTAAGGATACATTTCTGCAGGCTAGCTCATAATTCTGTGTTTTAATTATGTGTCAATGATCACAAATGAAATCAGAACACATCATTCATTCGTTTGGCAGTACAAGTGTGACCTCATTCCTCATCAGAATCCATCCATCCCTCTAACTGTCCTAATAAATGTGACTGCTCCTTTCAGGTGTGAACAGGTGAACTCTCTGACCGTGTATCCCTGGATCCACCAATACAGCAACAACAAGAAATCCTCTGACCAAACGCGACCAGTTAGATTCCCTGATGTCAACCCTCAGAGCTTACCACTAGATGCCGACTTCTCCATGGTAGCAGGGGACTTTGTGGAGGTGTACTCTGATCCAGGTCAGTAAAAGCTTTGTGGATCTTCCATCTTTGTAGTGAAGACTGCATGAAACCCAGAGTTGAAATGTGTCAGGGATGACTTGAGGCAACTTTGCTTATACATTAGTTCCTCCAGGAATTTGCCATCATGCAATTGAAAGAATTTGCATTCCCCCCCAATTTTCCCCTTAAATTGTCTGTTCTGTCTGTCCCTTACACCTTTACTTCTTTCAGCAGCCTTGCAGTTTAACAACGTGGCCAAATGAAAATGAAAAATCACACACACACGCACGCACACACACACACACACACACAAGCATTCTTTAGAAAAAGCCCCTGAAATTTTATCATTTCTTGCTGTGATAATAACAGAAATCCTTTGTGATTATGTTGGGGCTTTATTTGAGGATACTCATTTTACTTGAAATGATTGTTGACATTAACTATAGAGATTAGATATGAACTTACCAACAAATGCACAAATAAGTCTCCCTACTTCAGACTTCAAGAATGGGTTATCGATCATACACTGTTTTCAAATACAAACGATCTCGATCAGGTGAGAAGTGTATGTCATTACATTGTAAGAAGCTCCTTTTTATGTTAACCCAGAATAAAAGGTATATTGATGTGAATGTACTGTAAATGATGATAATTGATCACTGATGCATTGTGTTTGATTAAGGAGACTCTGTTGGCAGAAATTTGATATATATTTCCTAATTATGTTCTCATTCGTGTATAATAACCTTACACTAAGAATTGTTTTGCTTTCACTACCTTATTGTCAGCCTTTTATATCTACAGAGGGAGCAGGTCCTCTTCCGTGGAGTCCATCATTTTTCTGCAGTTGCCAGAATCGACAACCATATATTGGCTCTGTAGAGGGACTTTTGTGTTTTTTGCCTTTTTAACATCCACCATAGGGAAGGGTGAGAAGAGGAGTAATCACTTGGTTGTAATCTGCAACCACTCTGCTAGATGTTGCTAAGTCCTACACACTGGACCTTTAATAAAATTCATCAAACGTGATCATGTTGTAAGATATTGTCTGTTTCGGACAGAATCTTGGGACTGCGTGGCTACCTGCTTCTTCATTGATACAGCTCATAATGTCATAGAGTATGTGGAGAGTATCTGGAAGATTCTGAAGCCCGGTGGAGTGTGGATCAACCTGGGTGAGCCAGCTTTAGGAAACATTTTTTAAAATGTACATTTAAACCTTTGGGGAAAGCAAAGTGCCTTTCATGAGTGGATCACATGCTGTTGGAACTGTTAATTTAAAGGTTAAAATAGACAATTAGACCAACAGTTAGACCTGTAAGTCCAAGAGAAATAAATATGACAAATGTTGTTAGAACACTTTAATGCATTTTTGTAATTAGTAAGATGTCAACTTTGCTATTTGTCTCCTTTTTAATCAAAAAAGAATAATAATATGACTTGGTCTTATGATCAAGTAGATAAAAAAAAAAGGTTAAAGGTGATCTTTTTGGGTAAACTAATATCAAAGTTTAAATCTTCATTGTTACAGGTCCACTGCTATACCACTTTGAGAACATGGCCAATGAGCTTTCAGTTGAACTGAGCTATGAAGACATTCGGACAGCGATCGTCAAGTCTGGCTTCCACATAGAGGTAAATCACATTTTTATTCATGCTCGTGTCCTTACATAATGTTTGTCATCAGAAACCTTGTTCCAGCTGTGAATTAAGTGTATTAATATTTCTCCTGCAGATGGAGAAACAGTCGGTCCAGACCACCTACACGGAGAACGAATGCTCGATGTTGAGATACGTTTACGACTGTGTCTTCTTCGTGGCACGAAAACCCGCGGATGTGCACTTTAACTGTCAAGAAGACGACCAACAACAGATTTCTCCACCGGCTGCTAAATCACCACGGCGAGAAGGCACCGACAGCCTTACGTGACAAAAACGGTGAACTCAGGACTATATGAAGATTAAACTGACAAAAAGAAAATGGACCCTGGAGAAAAAAATTCAGTGGACATGAATTTTCTTTTTGCCATATATATTTTTTATCATGCATCTCATGGAGCTACGTGCCCTGTTTTGTTTTCTTGGACAGGCTGAGCACCAAACTCAAGCTGTAGAATGTAATACGAAGTATTGCAGTACTTTGTCATGAATATCATCTGAAAAACATGTAGAAGTACACTGCATATCTTGATACTGGGGTTGCCATGACAAGTTTCTTTTAACTGCGGTCTTATTAATTCTCATCTTTATTGACTCAAACTGCCCGACAGTTTGTTTCTAAAACTGCTTTTGAACTCTATTTATTTTTTCAAACATGCTGCCAACAACTCTCTGCTCAATTTTCCATTTATCATCGGCCAAAACTGAAAATGTAATCACAACATGTTTCAGCTTTTACAGTTACAGGTGACTTTCAACAACTTTTAGTTTTTCTAATCACACTTTGGAATAAAGCCACATTTTAAAAATGTTAGTCTCGAGAGTTTTATTGTTTTAGGGTTGATACGATTTTAACAGAAAAATAAAAGAAACAAAGACAGCCATTATTATTTATTAATTACACCTGTGCGTTTCCTCCTGTCACATGTCACAAATGTTTGCAGTGAATAGGGTCTTTTTGGAGCACTAAAGATTCAATCAGATTAAAAAAGAGATTGCATGAGAACCCAAATATTCACACTAAAATGTGCTAAAACTGTGGCTTATTATCTGCTTTGTGATGTATGAATGTAAACTTTAAAATTAAGTGTTTATGTTTTCTTATAGGTACACCAGTCAACCCTGTTTGGTCTTCCAATAACATGTGATATAAATATAACAACTTAAAGAGCCCTAATGAAGGGCTTAAAGCTTGATTCTGACACAAACAGCACCACATTGTAATAGTTTTTTTTTTTTTTTAAATTGATGGATCCTGCCAGTGGATGCCAGTCCACTGAGGCAAAGGTGGTTGCTCCTCCTCTATTTTTAAGAGGCAAGCGGGATAAAAAAAAAATGTCATTGGTTGAAATGATGATCAAATCTCAGTATCATTTATAAAATATGGACTTGGGTTTTCCTCATGTCCTCCCCAATTTCTTGAGTAAACAGCTGCCACTGTGCCCTACCAAATACTGTCAAAGTTAAAAAGATAAAGGAGGCCCCTGAGGAAATATAATAGGCTGTTTTTCACAATCATTGTAGGAAATTCACAGTTATTACTAATAATATGACCAGTGGTTCTATATATATTAGGGTCCCGGTAAGTCACAACCATGTGACAGTGAATTGAATTGAACAATACTAATACTATACTGCTCATCAATCATTTCATTATATACACCTGTGCCTTTCTTACTGTAAAATATCATAAAATGGCTCCGTAAAAAGGCAGCTAATGAACAAAAAGTACAAGTTTCAATTGACTTGACAGGATCAAACTCTCTGAGCTGGCCTGATATTGCTTATTTTATATGGTCAGCTATTTATTGGTGCCACTGAAATGCGATGTATGTATCACTTTACATGTAGTAATAGTATTACTACAAGTAAAGTAATTAGCATGAATGAGTAGTCACTAGATTGTGCCACAGAGCAGCTGGTTCAGAGTTAATCAGTGAAGAGGGACTCATGAAGAAACTGATCGCTGTGGATTCACAGTACTCATCATCAGCCTCCTTGCTCCATAACCATATGCACATTATGACCTTACTGTAAGGTGTTACAGATTTCCATCTATCATAGAAGAAATGGGATTTTGACATTTGTTTTTGAAGTACATTTGACAGCAAATAGAAATATTATATATATGTATAGAATAGAAGAGAATAGAATAGAATAGAATAGAATAGTCTTTATTGTCATTGTACAGGAGAGTACAATGAAATTGAGGGTGCTCCCGTAGCAACAAATAAAAAAAAGTGAGTGTATCCGTTCATATTTGTAGTTCGTATGGCCCAGGGGAAGAAGCTGTCTGTCAGCCTGCTGGTGTGGGACTTTGTTGACCTGTAGCGTCTCCCAGAGGGCAACAGATCAAACATACATATATATTTTTTATTTTATTTTTTTCTTGGTATTACTCTTTACACGGGGGAAAAGACAAAAATGCCAACATACATTTGACACCAGTCTGATCAGCTTTAACATTACTTGAGCTGCCTATTAAATCTTTCTTGTCCTTTCACGCTTTCTCACGCACACGCACGTGCATGCGTCAAATGCATGCGTCTGACGTCAGACCGGAGGCCTATATAAACGCTGCCAATCATTCTAATCAGCCCTTTTGCACAAGACTTTGACACGAGTGGTCTGGCGTTTCTGCAAAATCTTAACTTGAACATCGGCACTGCTAGAGAGAGACAAACATCATTTCGACTACCGGACGAGAGGATAACTACCATCACTGGAAAAGTGAACTTCTGCTGAAAACTGGCTTCTCGTTGGCTGGTTGGACGCACCTGGGAGGACCACCTGCTGGTTGGAACTGCCCTTGAGCAAGACAAGCACGATGGAGGTAAGCAAACTTTGAAATTCACATTGTTTCACTCCCAAATTTCTAAATTCGCCTCTGTGTTTACAGTTCAAAATGAATATTTTTAATTCGTTTTTTAAAGGTAAAAACCACAAGTATAACGAATTGAAAACCACTCGGTTGATGTTTACTCTACGTTTTCTCCGTGTTAAATAGTTATTTTTTTTGTTAAGAATACGTGAAATTTCGCGGGACAGCTGCAGAATGTACTAACAATCATGTAGTAATTTGAAAACACTGTTATTTTTGTTTGAGTGGGTCACTTTTTTCAAATTTGGGGATAACATTTGTCCAAAAAAAAAAAAAAAAAAAAGGCGACTGGGCCATTTTACAAAAAATGCCCCCATATGTTTTTTCTTGAGCTCCATGGAGACGGTGGAATTATTAGGAGCTCTCACCACAGAACGTGTAGGACGCACAGGTGTAAACAAACATGGCCGCTTCCTCTGTGTGGCTAGCTTAAGAGATTAATTTGATCGTTGCAGCTAGAGTTGGCCTTGTTTCAAGATCCAATTTTATACAGTTTGCGAACAAATGTACGTTTATTCCTTAGATTACCAACAGAATACAGGATTAAATCCACAATACTGTAAAGAAGCAGCCCATCATGATCACATTGAAAACTCGGATTTGACATGGTGGTTGTTGAATAAAAGTTAAAAGTGGTTGGTCATGAATCAGTCTGTGACAGTCCAGGGATGTCGCTGTCTAAGTGTCCCCGTTATTTGCATCTTATTAAACGAGACAAAACAATGTATGAGTTACTCTTCATGTGAACAGAAGCAAAATAGTCTTGTGTGCTTATTTCAGAGAAGCCTTGTCGGCCATGATGCTCAAGATTGATTAAGCTATCTTGTGTTCTTGAAACACCTAATAATTGTTACATGTCTTTAACAGCAGATATGTGATTTTCCTGACTGAAAACAAGCCTTTTACTTTCTCTGATTTCAAATGTATCAAAGAATTTTTTCCCCTTTGGTTGCATGTGCCTAAAAATTGATCTGACTGCTAAATTTGAATTTAAATCCTGCTCAAATAAGACTGGAAGATCTGTTTAGAATAGAATTACTTTTATGATTTTTTTTTTTTTTATTTACGATGAAGTCTGGTAGTGGGCCTCTTTTGTCATCATTGAGCAGTTACAAAGTGTTGTTTGATTTATGGTATATTTATACAACAAATAATATCAACATGTATATTGTCTTCCCCTCTGAAGGCCCCGCTGGGATTTCGGACAGCATTGCTGACCGAGCTGACGTGATCCCAGAGGTGATCGGGCCCATCTACGGAGAAGGTATGTACTGGTCCTCGGATGATGAGGTAAGTGAGCTTGACAGTGAGTTTTCAGAAGGTGAGTTCTACCTGATGTCCTCAGATGAGGAAGGTGAGTTTATTGGTGAGTATATGGAAGGTGAGTACTACCCTGTGCTGTCTTCGGATGAGGAAGGTGAGCTTGACAGTGAGTTTTCAGAGTGGGAGCTCTGCCTGATGTCTTCGGATGAGGAAGGTGAGTACATCCCCTGTCCCCCGTCCCCTGCTCCTTCTTGTCTTACTTCTCTTGTTCTTTCTAGTATTCAGATGCTGTACCTCAGTGATCTCGGTCTGTCTTCAGATGAGGAAGGTGAGTTTGTTGGCGAGTATATGGAAGGTGAGTACTGCCCTGTGCTGTCTTCGGGTGAGGAAGGAGAGTATGAGGAAGGTGAGTATATCCCCCCAGTGTCTTCTGGTGATGAAGACACTGTTGACAGCATTAATCTGTCTGCCTGGCCTGTCAGCATTAGAACCGATGAGTCTGGTGATCACAGCTCTGAAGAGGAGTTTGTTCCTTGTTGTCGTTCTTCTCTTCTTCTTGCTGGAATTCAGTTGATGTACCTCAGAGACTGATTGTCAGGTGGCTGCAGGTATCTGTTCAGCTCTAGTTGCCTTTGTGACAGCATCAGGAACTTCGGTTAAGTTAAAACAATTCTGCATTTGTTCTTGAGCAACCTTGGCTTCTCAAAAGAGGAGATGCAAAACATTATGGAGTAAGTATTTATACGTTATTATTTATCTGTTGTCAAACCTCTTTTTGTACTAGTGTATAGATGTCTTTGTCTGAGGTATTGTAATAATGAATATTGACAGAAGTATCCTGCAAGTCTTATTACATCCTTGTTGTTAATTCAATTATTGTTTTATCCTGTTCACTTTGTTGTGCTTTGATATAATTTTTTGCGTCACCATAAGTCCCATTTAAGTCTAATGATGCGTCATTCAGTAATTCAACTTACTCACTTTGTTGTACTTTTTTTTTTCCAGAGACGTGAAGAAAGTTTCCAGCCGTTTCCTTGATGAAGAAGAAGTTTGTTCTCCCGACCAGATGAGAGAGATAGCTGACCACAAGACTTGTTGGAGACTAAGACTTCAAAGCTGCAAAGGTGACATAAAGTGGCTATAATCTGAAGTTTACATGTTGACATTTTTTCTAGCTAGCTTCTTTATTAATCATCTATCACTCACAATGGTCATCATTAAAGATGGAGACAAAAACTCTCTGACAATAGACACTAAAGTTGGTTTATTTAGAGGATTGAGTCTGCAAAGCAAATGCGGTCAATATCATGATGTCTGTTAACCTACAGGAGGAATTGTGATGTTAGAAAAACAATCGTGACTTGTTTTTGATTTCAGAGGGCAGGACTCTTCCTTAGGCTCCTCAGAGTGGATGTGGACCAGCCAGTAATCCCAGGACGTCCACGCACCACAGCAGTGAACTGAACAGCCTGAACTGCTCTCAACACCCTGAAGATGATCTGAAGGGCCAGTGAGTCGGCCATTACCTGAAACCGAAAGCCTCCGGATTGGTCCAGACTGCCTTCCTACATAGCCAACTGATCACCATTTCTTAAACTTGACTGGTTTGGTGTTGAATTCTAGTCTCCAACCACTGTTAAAGGTCTGCAGACGTGAGAGGACTTTAAAGGGAAGATCCAGCTCTTCTAGATTAGTCCAATATTGCTTTAATCAATAAAATACGTTCAGAAGAGAAGAACGGATGTAACAGTCACAGCAAACAGAAATTACATTTATTCCAGGTGGGAGATAAAGATAAAGTTTTTAAAAAGCGTTGCTTTCAAAATGCCAAAACTGAGTGATGTAGTGCAGTGTGGTTTAATGCAAGAGGGTTAAAAAAAAGGCAAATATAATTCATGTCTACTTAAGATGATAAGTAAATCATTAATTTATTATTGAAGTTGGGATTTAATGTTTTCTTCTGTGACAATGATAATACCACACAAGGCTGTGGGGAAAACAAACCTATAACAAACACTGGCATTCATAGACTTTTCTCTTGGAAATTCTCACACATACACACCTTGGGAAATAATGTGGGACGGAAAAAGACACAGTGCTTGACTATAGTATATTGCTGAGGGACAGAGATGACAACATATCTCCTCCACATATTAAAATTTTGTCATCTTTCACTAAAGCAAACAATTATTTGATCAGTTGGAAGACAGAATTCTAGCTAGTGTAATGTGTGGATAACTTGCTAGGGGTTGAAATATGTGTCTGGGATGTAGTGTCACTGCTTCCCATGGGGGTTCATTGGACCAAATGACAAATTAAAAGCAGCAACTGGACTGAAAGAAACAAGGACAGCTGCCTACAATACAGCACCTAGAATTAAAAGCAGCAAATGAACTCCTAATATAATTCTATACAATTATTTGAGTACTCTACATAACGTCACTTAACATAAAAATTTGCTAGAAAATCAGAAATTGATGCTGTTCGAACATCGATAAAGTTGGATTTATTGGAACGTCTCCCACATAAAGTTCCAGAGGTGTCACATAGCCATGTGCAATAACAGGCTCTGTACTGTGGATCCAGGTCAGTGCCTCAGCAGACAAGGCAGTCTGGGTCAAGGGCAGCAGTGAAAACAGTGTAAGGCTTTACCTCCAAACTCAAATTACAGGAATTTCACAGAGATCCTTAATTTGAGGGAAACAAACCAATCAATCGTTTGATTGTTTTGCAAATTGCAAAATCAATGCATTGTTCATCCTAAGGCACATTAAAGCCTGTCCTGAATGTCTGAGTGACCATAAAATGATGGGACAATGATGCTGTTGCACTGTAAGCATATTAAAATCAGTGATTCTCTAAATGTTTCATGTCAAGGACCCCTGAATAGATAAGTAATAGGTCAAGGACACCCATATGATACAACTTTGTCTCAGTGATCCTCATCTCTCAAGGTATTTGTAGTTCGATATGTTTTAGTCAAGTTCTATTACATAGGTGGGGAGGTAACAGTGGAGAGAGTGAAGCCTATGATCAGAAAAGCCAAATTTATACATTGTCTCATGGGACTAACTGGCCAAGGAAATATTAATTAAAGGGACCCCTGGAACCACCTCAAGGACCCCTGGGGCTATTTGAAAACCACTGTTTTAAATGTACTGACAGTAGATAGTGACATGTAGTAACACCTAAATCTGTTACTGCACCAAGTGTGTGTATTCTTTATGAGGCAGCCTTTATGTCCATTACATTTCCATCAGGACAAATAAAGCAATCCCCTTTTTTGAATCAGTCTTTTGTATTTAGTATTAATTATACTGGCACTTTTCATCCCATATTTTAAAGAGGAAATGGAAATACCTTCACTCCTTTAACCAGTCAGAATGTCTCAAGCACTTAGTCCTCATATGATATTGATCAAACAAAATATGGACAACTGACTCACATAATTTTTGTAATACTGCACATTTATAACAGTAGCCACCTGCAAGATTACATTTGCTGGTGAAATGTAACTGTATATGTAATGTAATAAAATAAGTGTCCATAATTTTCTGTTATGGACTCAATCACTTTACTAGTACCCAGACCAGCATATGTTGTGTTTTGGGGCTCGTATCATGCTGGTCGACAAGACTATGACAGTAGGCCAGCATAATTTATGGGATCTTGCTGGTGGACCAGCTTCATCGTGCTAAACCAGCACCAAACCAGCACTTACCAGCATAGACCAGCATGGAAATCATGCTGGTCTATGCTGGTTTTTCCAGCAGGGAAATGGAAATGGAAAAGAATCCACACTCACGGCAGTGACTTATTTTTAATTTGGTGACATTCATTTTTTGTCTAAATAATTGTCATTATTAATGCTGAAATGAATACCAAAAATATTAATCTAAATCACTTGAATATAAAGTTTTTATTCAGAAAACTCCTACATTTGTTTACAGGGCAGAAGAACTCCAACATCCAATATGGCGGCGACTATGACGTAATATGCCTGTGGCCTCTACCACTCTGGTAAAGTGCGTGCTACCAGCGGTGCTCTCCTCTGATTGGTTATCCTGACTGCCTCGCACTTTTTGTACTTCCGGTGTTGGATGTTTGCGGATTAAACCTGAACACAACCACGTTCACCACAAGCAGCGAAACAAATCTAGACTCAGAGTTCTCTGCTGTATACAAGTGCACCGACACCGATAAATGGCGAAACGACGCGCCGAGGACCCGCTGCTGCTGCCCGACTCTCCCTCCAAGAGATGCTGCCGCTCTCTCTGCAGTGTTGACATGCAGCTGGGAAGCATGGCTCCCATCGGGGGTGTCAGCCCGCCGTCCCTGCTGGCTCTGCTGGGCAGCCGCTCCAGAAAGCGGCCGAATTACTTCGAGGAGCCGGAGGTAGGAGATGAAGAAGCAGTTCTGCTTTGTCGCAAGGCCACACACTGCAGCGACACGAGGAAACATGCGGCCAGTGTTGCGGTGCAGGCTTCTGGAAGTTTCCAGGACCGTCGCAGCTCCAGCACACTAACGAGCTCCAAGAAACGACATCGAGATGAATGCAAGGCTTTAGGAACTGCCACTCCTCAAGTTACTGATAAAGTAAGTCTTTGGTAATACAGCAAAAATCTGCAGTCGTCTCAGTGACGCTGTTCAGAGAAAGTGAGCCGATGTAATGACAGGAAATGTCCACTAGATGTCATCCTTTACTCATTGACTACTTGTATTTCCAGCCACTTGACAAAATGTCTCTGTTTCTAATTATTAGTAATCAACAGTGATAAAATACATATATATACTTTAGTACTGCACATAAGTGCAAGTTTGAGGTACTCGTACTTTACATGAGTATTTCCATTTTCGGCTACTTTATACTTCAAATCCACGACATTTTGTGTGAAATATTGTATTTTCCAATCATTACATTTATTTGATAACTTTAGTTACTAGTTACTTGTAGATTACGTGCTGTGCCAGAGCCAAACCAGCACATGTGTTAATGTATTTAGTACACAGACAATAAGATAAAAATATATATGTATGATTTATTTGTACTATTACGTTTGATATCTAAGTACTATGTGCTATGTCAGATACTTAGAGACTTTAGTCAAGCAAAATAAACTTTCACTTTCACCAAAGTTATATTTTACAGTTAGGCAGTATCTTTACTTTTACTTCAGTATGACTTACTAACACCTGTTATCAAGGAGGCCAATAACCAATATTTGGAAACTATAAACATTTACTGTAAAATTAAAAAATCTTGGTGTCAACATTTAGGGCAACTAATGATGGAGTGTAGCATTACAACTTACTCAAATACTGTATTTAAGTACTATTTTGACGTACTTTACTTTAGAATTTCCATTTACTGCTACATTTGAAGTAAACACTGATCCTTTACTCCAATACAAGTATTTGACAACAAAGTTACATTTTACTTTGCAGAATCAGATCAGTTCTCTGTCTTATCAGTCTCCCTTGACTTGTTTGGGTATCGGCGTACCATGTGGTTGAGGTAGCTGTCCACACATACCTGCTGGTTGAGACACAAGACTATGCTGACGCAGCACACTACAGGCATATGCTGGCATGATAGGAGCCACAGAGAGGCGTCTGAGCCAAAATACTGCATTTTTTAAATTAATTCATTAGCAATTGGGAAATTACCCCCAAAGATTCGGGATAATCGGAAAAATGCTGAACAGTGGATCTGATAATAAGTTGATTATCCAGCCCAGATACGGGCTACCATGTATAGCCAGTCTAAAATATTACTGTTAGTTGCATTGGACAGTTTTTCTCGTGACCTCAGTCCCTCTCTCTTTTTCATCACTCTCAGGCTGAGGAAGACGCCAACAACGAAGACTGCACCTACAACTCCTTCCAATACTGGAGGGTTCCCTTACCTGAACTTGACCTTTCACTGCTAGAAGATACCTGTGACCACTCTCAGACAAAAGAAAAGCCAAAAGTCAAAGTCTCTTCTTCTGATGCCATGGAAACCTGAAGGTGATTGGTGTGTGATTCTGTTCTGACACCTGCAGACAAACGTGAGGATGAAAATGAGAGGCTGTTCAGCAGACAGACACGTCAAAAGCACATGAAGATTGCTTGAAATGCATCCAGGTGAGATGCATTAACCTGATGTTGCAGACTGCCATGGTTGCCCAGAGTGAATCCGGCAGTAGTGAGTGAGCCTCCTGCTGCTGGAAGATTTCAGTGACTTGTTGTGAAACAACAGTGAGATTTGCACTGCAACAACCCCGTTCTTACAGTGAGGACCAAAACATTTTTTTAAAGCTCAGTGAAGTGTTCCCTCCGCAAATTATACATATTTTCATTTAAAGTTGAAAACAGCTTTGTGTGAAAAGCATTTCAGACAGTGTGGTGTTCAGCCGTGACTGGCGTTTTTTGTTTTTGTGCACAGTCCTTACCTTGCAAACGTTATATAACCTTACAGAGATTAGGTGTGAAAAGTTGAGTCTGTACACAGTTTCTATTAAAAAAATGTTTAATATCTTTCCGAGTGTGATTTTTGGCATCACTGTTGTTTTTAGAGTGTGTGTGGCTGAGATTCACATGTTGTGGGAAAGAAAAAAAAGATAAAAAACATATTGTCACTATCAGCAGACCAATAATTATCCCCTTTTTTATTTCACGCATTCCTCTTTCTTTTCAAAATCTGCCACCTGCATGACCCACAATTCTACTTAACAACCACTGAGTGACATCACTGGAGGCAATTTGTCGGATTACATGCAGCTTCCTGAGGAGCCACAGAAGTATTTGATCAAAACGATTTTATTTTGCATTTATCATTGTTTTTGTCATTTGTCAACAGAAAAAAAAACGGAACCTGAAGCTCATCCTAAAATTAAATACGTTCTGTAACAAAACGCTCCAAGATCTAAAGCAAGGTTGCACTGGTATATCGGTTTCAAGGTATACGGTGTATAAAACATTGACAATGTTGATGGTATTTAATTCTACCATGTTTGTGTTCTTAAAAAAAACCCTATTTCAAATGTGTGTCCATATCTGTCAGGACATATTTTGTGAAATAATAAATCAAAGACAAAAAAAACCTTCTGTATTCCTTCTGATAAGGGCCATTTTATCTGTAATATCCTAGTGGTTTCTGAAGTGGTTATTATACTGTGGAATCCCAACCCTAATACAAAGTTAAAGAAAGAAATATAGTTGGCAAATAACATGACATCAAATAGAGATTCAACGGCACAAAAAAGTAAAAGGAAGGAACAGTAATATGGCCACAACCTTTACAATTTATTGTATCTTTGTGAGGAAAAATGACTCCTCCACGGTCCTGATGGAGCATCTTCACTGCATGTGTTCCAGCTGTTGAGAAGAGCTCAGCACCACACAGCCTCTGCTCTTTACAGGTACTGCATGTACTGTGTTAGCAGGTGCTGTGACCCTGTAATCAGCTGTCTGTGTGTGAGTGTGTGCTAGAGAGGTGGCTGAGAAAACGGAATCAAATGCAAATCAGTTTCCATCATCCTTCTTGCGCCTCTTAACCCTTCCCACACCTTCCTGCCTGTTTACCAAGAACAGGACGAGGGGCTCGACCACGCTTGCTCTCTCGCTGTTGTGCTGACAGCCGAGGAGCTGAATCTGTCCTGAATGCGTTGGAAGGAGCGGGTCATGAACTCAACAAGGCTTCTCGGAGAAACTCTGCTCTGCCCTTTGGACCCGCGGCTGATAAAAGGGCAGTCAGTCCTTGTCAGGGGAACAACTAATGATGAAGTGGTGGGATACATGTAGACTCATAGCGTTACAAGTTACACGGCTTTAACTCAGGTGTGGAGACATGGTGAGTTACGAGACGTTATGACTAATACCTTAAAATAGTATCTAAACTAATTGTGGGGTTACTGACGAGGCCAGCTTGTTTCCAGCGGGTGTGTACAAATAGCTCAACTATTTATTCAACACTACTTATTAGCTGTCGTTAGCAAATGGCTAATGTTAGCTACGTTTCGGTGTGATTTCACTGTGAACTCGCCAGGTATCATAAACAGGTAATGCAGCTAGCTACATGTCATGTAACAAAAGGTGAGCAAAACGACCCACTCTGCTCTGTATCCAGCGTCCTCCTGAGATAAATGACGATTTATTTTTTTTCTGCGTCCTGTTTATTAGACATAACTTATAATGTTACTCACTTTACAGGTTGGTAACTAATGTTAACCTGCTAGATAAGCGTTTTGTGCATCTTTATACTTAAACTCCACAACTTTTCAGAGGAAGAAAATACGTAAATAAAACGAAAACCAATAAAATATAGGAATATGTGTATATATTACAGCCCCATAATTTTTTCTTTTTTTTATGGGGGGGGGGGGGGGGGAAGAGAATGATAATGATTAGGGAATAAAAAAAGTTTTGAAATCGTTATACTGGCCAATATTCTTACATCTATCTAGAATATCTATTTATTAATTATTAACACTGCAGAAAAGGTAAGTATACAGTGGAGGCAGGATATTGTACATTGTACAACAACAACAACAACAACAACAACCTTAATTATGAAAAGTGACTGAAACAACAAACTTCACTTAGAACTACATGCAATTTTTTTGGCATTATGTTCTGTAAAAAAAAGTTTTGAAATTAGTGAATGCGGGCCAACATGTACAGTGATACAGATATATCTGTGGTAGGCCAGTATTTATCACTAAAATCAGCTGCCTGATATGTTGGTTGAGTATAAATTCCCATTCAGAGCACAAGGAACCCATTTGTTAAGTTGTTTGTAGATGTTTCATTACAGTGTATGAAACCCATCACCGAAATAGTCACATTTTCTCTCATTGTGTTACTAATGGATAAATTAGTGAAAGTGATAATACAGTTAATTATTCCCATTTTTGTCGGGGAACCCCCTCAAGGACCCTTGGAGGTCCCCAGGTCCCACCTGTATTTTAAAGTAATGCTTTAGTTGTTTTATTATTAGTCATGTGGCAAGTCTAAAATTAATGCTGCAGCACATGATAAACTGGTAAGCTTTATTGTCTGTAGAGAAACATAATTGCTATGATAACCACTGTGAGCTACATCAGTTACACTTCATAGCCCTGTATAGTGTTTACACAGTCTGTCGCAGGGAGGAGGCACACCAGCAACCAGCCATTTGTACTAATCTCAGGAAGGGGATGTATGTGAGTATGTTTCCTACCAACAATACTCTCCTCAGTGAGGCCATTGTTAAATATGTCTGGTGAACAGAGCGCAGGAGCAGGACAGACCTTGAAAGAGCAGGGGAAGCAGTAAAAAAAGACGGCTGAGAGGTTGAATGAGAGGCCATATCGCACATCCAGTTGGGGTTTTTAAGAGTGCAGTTCAGGTTTCTTTGACGGGGAGGGACCTACAGTTCATTCCCTGTGAGGCTGCTGCTGGCACTGCAATGAACTTCACTGAGAAGGTCACTGATCACCAAATTTCTGGAATAGAGTGTTTTCTGGCTTGAGGATGAGATTGACAACTCAGTTGAGAATATAGTGAGTATCTAACCAAGGATTTGTTGACTGAAAGCAAATAATTTCTCTTCGTATTCCAGTCACGAAAGTCTTGGATTGAGGAAACCTTCTTCAAGAGAGAGTGTGTGAAGTTCATCCCCTCCTCTCGGGACCTACACAGGTAAACTGGAATCTGATTGCATTGATGAGCTTCCAAACTAGCGTAACACACTCGTTTTTATGAGTCTCAGAAGAAGCACAGGAGGGTTTGTTTAGTCAGAACAGCAGAACAATATTAACAGCAGCGGTTGGAAACAACATTTTTCTGAGAGCAAAACTATTTGGCACTCAGCCCTTACTTCCAGGAATAGAGACCATGTGGATTCTTTGATAATGTGTTATTTCCTGTTTCTTTCAGATGTATTCCAGTATGCCAAGTGTGCCAAAACTTGATCAGGTACAGTTTATGAGTTTGCGTGTGTCTGTATGCCATCCTCAAGCTCAAGATATTCCCCTCCTACACTCCACGCCCTATTCCAGTGAAGCGTCTCTTTTAGTCTAGTGTAGATTTATGACTCAGTTTTTCCCACAGTCTTTTGCTTTGCTCTGTTTCTGTTTCTCTTTTCTTTTTCTCTTACAGTTATTTTGACAGACATTACGATTGCGATATGCTTCACGGTTTGCAGTGATGGAATGTAACTAAGTACATTTACTTAAGTACTGTTCTGTATTTTCATTTTCTGCTTCGTTGCACTTCCACTTTGCTACAATTTGTAGGCAAATATTTCACTTTTACTCCACTACATTTATATGATAACTAACTTAGGTTATCATATTTATGAGTCTAATTACTATGCAGATTACATGCTTTATCAGAATGAAAGTAGTGGATTTTAAAGTAGTTTAATTAGTCCATTTGTTATATGTAGCTGTTTAGAACAGGTGTTTCACAATATCAGATTTTCACTATTGTGGCCAATCAAATTCACTATAATGCTGTTATCGCAATATCAAAAGAACTTGTAAAAAACAAAAATGCTGGCAATCTAATCAATCTTCAGTTTCTTTATTTATTTGTGTGTTTTATGCCTCTTTGGCAAATAAATTAACAGAGTGCCAGGAGGTGGAGAGAGAATCCATACCCATAACTGTAAAAAAAAAAAGTGTACAAGAAGAACAACTACTATCAACTGCTCAGTTACTAGTGAAAAGGATACCAGATAAATTCATAAACAAAACATGCACAAGGCTGAACATCTTTGCTGGCTTATTCAGATGATATTATCATATGTGTTTTATGAACACAAGATCAATATTTTATTTTTTTATATCACAGTTTTCGAGAATATTGCGATGTTGTGACACCCCTAGTTTGGAACATTCCACAGTTTCACCAGGTCCTTTGATTACAGATAATAGTCTCATGATTGTGTATGAGCGATTATTATATAAAGGATGTTATTACATGGGCTCAGGAAGACTTTGTAAAACCTTGTTGGAAAGAGTTTGTTTGCAAATGATTGAATTCTGTTTTTATTTACATTTAATACAGTGTTTGCGATTTCTTTTTGAATGTGTTTTTATTTTGTTGCTATCCTATGAACAGACAGTGTGTGAGATAGTGGTATCAACAGCGAAGAAGACTTATGAATGAATGAGAGGTGAACACTTTGATTTTGTAGACTGCAAAAGACAACCAAACTTAAAAACATAGAGATGCAGATGCGAGGACAAAGGGAGGGGAAGAGGAAGGGAGGGACACAGAAAAGGGGAGGCAGGGTCAGGTGTCAATGAATCATACCTAACAACACTATCTTGATTTTGTGGTGCTTTACAAACAAAAACCTACTTTTTATTAGCTCAAATAGTCATAACATCTAAGTGAATAGTGTCTCTTTCAAGACACAATAATCTGCCCCTGCCACGCTCAGTTACATTATCTTTCCATTGGCCAGATGTTGTTGTGGCCGTCTGATTGGGGAGCACTCCTGGCAAGAGTCCTCTCCCCCCATATCCCTCTATCCTGGTCCTGGACAGGACGTGGAGGAGGACTGGTCCATAGAGCTCCACACCAAAGCAAGTCCCACCAATGCCTATGGGATTGTAGACTTTGAGGACACTGCCACACGTGTTTGCCGGGCCAAGGTTAGTGAGTCTACTAACTCTACAGGATATGTGTCTGCAGGCCAAAGAAAAAATGGTTGTTTGCTTCATTAGCGTGCCACATTGTTACAACTCCACTTCTGTTTTCTGCATGGGATTACTCCAAAAATAAATCCTCGTCCAGGAGTGAACAGGACAGGCGTTTGGCTTTTGATGGTTGTATAAACAAGATTTGGTTTGCTATGATGTCAGATAGTATCTTCTTCAAACAGTAGGAACAAAACAGCCACACTAGCAGCACCTGAGAAAAGTCTCTCAGTCCCCAACAGACCCATGTGTTTCCTGTCCAGTTTGTACGTGTGGCTGTGGACTCAAAGCCGGAGGCGCTGCTCCAACTGATGCTGAGGGAGTGGCAGATGGAGAGACCCAAGCTGCTACTGACTGTCCAGGGAGGCTCAGAAAACTTCACCCTGCCCCCTAAAGTCAAGCAGGCCTTCAGCAAAGGGCTGATGACTGCTGCCGTCAGCACTGGGGCATGGATACTCACTGATGGCATCAATACAGGTAATGGTTGTAATTTCTGCGTGTGTGGGGGGCAATATTTGTATTCTTCTTGAACACACTGGATCTTGGGCTATTGTTAGATATGCCCTAGAGATGTGTGTGATTGGTTGACTTTTTAATCAAAAGGTGCAGACCTCATTAGTTATTATTGATATGGCATTAAAACTAATTTTACTTTGTTTCGCCATCATTCCTCATCATCAAGATAATTAATCTGATCTTTTCCTTTACTTGCTTTAAAAACAAATGCACACTCTAGTCATGTCAGTATCTTTATATTATAGGTGGCGGTGGTGTTTCAACATTTTGTCCACAGTGGCCACCAATCAACAAAAAATGCTTTTGATAGTTTTAACTTTGTAGATGAAATCGTGAACAATTTTCACTGTTTTCTGAGCATTTTCGTACTTTTAGAGAGGTCAGCTAGTCTAATTTAGATGTCCATTTAAACGTCATGGAAATTAGTCATGAAAAACATCTGGGATTACCAGCATGGTCCCGTAGTTCCACAGTGACACTCAGTCTAATCAGTGTTGCTCCTGAAGTGAAATGAGTGAAAAACCAGCTGTTCTCTACATGCTCTAGGTGTGTCTAAGTATGTGGGCGAGGCAGTAAAAACATTTGGGGGCCACGACCTGAGGAAGAGAAACACAGTTGGCATCACACCATGGGGAGTTATTGACAACAACACTGACCTTATAGGCAGAGATGTGAGTACTACTGTACACCAAACACATGCATATCTTTCTAATGAGTCTTTAAGCATTGTTTTACTTTGATTGACTCCTGGTTGATGTTTCAAAAATGTTTCAGGTGTTCAGGCCCTACCAGCCACTTGGGAACCCTCTGAGCAAGAGGGCCTGTCTTAATGGTTTCCACTCCCACTTTCTGCTGGTGGATGATGGAACGCTGGGAAAACATGGCTGCCAGCAAGGTCTCCGGAGGAAGCTGGAGAAACACATTCAACTACAAAAGATACACCCCCGTGAGTAATTGTGTGTGTGTTTTTGTGCATAACATACAGGAAGTGAGAAAAGCAGAGGGGTTGGGTGTGACTAATGTTATTATTCCCCTCTGCTCACCTCAGGACTGAACCAAGGAGTGCCGGTGGTGTGTGTGGTGGTGGAGGGAGGCCCTGCTATGGTGTCCACGGTGTTGGACTATGTGAGCAGTGTGCCCCCTGTGCCAGTGTTTGTGTTTGAAGGGTCAGGCAGGGCTGCCGACCTTCTTGCCTTCTTACACAAGCAGACTGCTAATGACAGGTATTCATGCTTACGTTAGAGTTGTAAATCTGGAGCAGTGGTTCCTAACAGCTCTGTCAGATAAACTAAAGTACCCCTTCATCAACATTCGTTCTAATTGTCCGCATTTGAATTGACTTTAAACTGGATGTTGTTGATTTTTTCATACAGTTGGCTGTATTCACTCTTCTACCACTTGAGACTATCACCACATTTATTAACTATTTCCATAGTTTATTTATCATTTAAAGAAGTCAATTCTAACTATTTATCATAACTTTTGGCCATCTATTTTAGACATGTATCACTTACTTTCAGCTTTTAGAAAAATGTATCATGTATTTCATCAGTTTATGCTACCATTGTTATCCATTTATCAATTAGTTTCAGCTAACTGTTTCAACTGATTATTACTAAAATGTTAGGTAAAAATGTTAGCAATTTATAGATTATATTTTAGCTACCTATTTCAACTGTTAATTTGAAAAATTTTAGCCATTTATTGATTATATTTTAGCCTACTATATTAACTATTTGTGATGCCATTTATTTCAACAATTTATCCATTCATTTCGATGATTTTAACTACCTGAACAATTTATCCACTCCGTTTTGCTTTTTCATCATTTAATATTTTTGTCTAACTATTTCAATCATTTATCCTTTACTTTGAGATAACAATTTCAACCATTTATTCATTACATGGTTATTCAACCATTTAAGCATTGCTATGTTAAAGTTCCAGATTAATGTTGAAACTCAGTAAGTAGATCATTAGCCACCATTTAAATAGCCTGGTTGGGAATCACTCATCTAAAGGATCTCCATAATTGTGCAAAATGAAACTTCTTGTTTGGTTTGATGGCACTGTTATACTCTAAGTAGAAACAGTTTAATTATTGAACATCACTTCATTTTGTAGGCAGTTGGATGCTGACATTAAAGAGGACTTCCATGTCAGGATTGAAGGTGTGTTTGGCGTAGAGAGAACAGAAGCCTCTCAGCTCTACAATCTCCTCCTGCAGTGTATGGATCACAGACAGTCTGTAAGTAAAACACCATTTGTTGATGTTTGTGTTGTGATGCAATACATGTAGTACTCATACTTCTTCACTATATCTGGAACAACAGATAACCATCTTCGATTCAGAGTCAGAAGACCACATGACACCTGATGCAGCCATTTTGACAGCTACTCTCAAAGGTACTGATTTTTTTCCTCCTGGTTGTGACAGAATATAATTTTCACTGCAACATACAGGAGGAGAGGTACAAACATTACTTTGAATTGGTTGAACGTAAGGAAAACAACTTGACTGTAAGGTGCACACTTTGTCCGTGTTGGAAACTTCTCTCCACCGCGGCTAACACTACCTCAAACTTAACGAAGCACCCGGAAGCACCTATAGAGACAGCACGCACACACACAAAGCTTGTTGCTAAGGAACCGTGAAGCAACTTGAATGTAACGAGTAATGTAACTAATTACTTTCTTCAGGGAGTAATCATGTAATGTAAGGTATTACTATTTTTGAGAGTAATTGTGTTATGTGTAATACATTACTTTTTTGAGTAACGAGCCCCAACACTGGCAGTAGTCTAGGAATGGAGAGATTCAAGTTCAGTGGTGTGTTTTTTTGTTCTGTATGATGAACAGGTACCAGGGCCAGTCCTGCTGAGCAGCTGAGCATGGCGCTAGCCTGGGACAGGGCTGACATTGCCCAGAAAGATGTCCTGGTGCCTGGACAGCATTGGCAGGTGAGGCCGGGTGATTATTAGATATATTGCGCAGAAGTTACATGTTATATTCTTGATAGCTGTTAACTTTTCATAATTTTGTATTATATGTAGGCGGGTTCTATGGAACAGGCAATGCTGGATGCTCTGGTGATGGATCGGGTCAGTTTTGTCAAACTGCTGATTGACAACGGCATGACTATGAGCCGCTTCCTAACTGTGGATCGCCTTGAGGAGCTCTATAACACGGTTATTATAATGAATTTATTATCTACATGCTCCATCTCTACTTTATATCAGGCTACACATATAAACCAATAACTGCCTGCTCTAGTTGCATATTAGCAGCATATTTGTTCTCAATTAGTCATTATAACTCACAATTGCTTTTTCTGCACGGCCAAATTATACAATTACAAGGCTCCTAACTAAAAGTTTTCCCTCAGTAACCTTCTAATTAAAGCTAATTGATAGTAAATAAAGAAGTTGTTGTACACGAGTTAGAATCTTAACACAATCAGTATGGGCCTTTAAAGTGGTAGTACCACAAGAAAATAGATTCCTTCTTAATTTCCCTTGATAGATATAGTCTAATGTTATGTAACAAAAGACAAAACTAAACGTAAAGAGTCCAAGTAACTCCAAATTAAGATCGTGCTAATAAGTAATGCCCCCAGACAATGTTGGAGATGGTAATTGTTGAAACGTTGAAACCTCTGACTTCTGACCTCACAGTGTTCCAGGTGCAAGATAGCAAAAGTGAACAAAACACTTGACTCAACGTAACAACATTATGTCTCTTTGGCAAGTATACACACAATTGCACCATCAGCAGTACAGACTCCATGCATAAACTGAGTAGAGGAGGAAACAGATGCTATTTTATATTTTTGTTTCCCGGCAATTTAATACTTGGAAACGTACTAACATTCACTTACCCTTTACAAATACTGTAGTCTACAAATACAATAATGAAAATACAATTGCTGCTAATATGCGAGCTAAAAAGCAACCAGTTAATGGTTAATGTGTTCCTATATAAAGCGTGTCCTTATTATTATTATAATTGTTATAATTATTATTAGTATTGTGCTGCTGGAGGACGATTAATGCTAACTTCTCTCAACTTCTCAAACAGATAAAGAATAAGTACATTATAAAAACACACTGTCTTGTGTTTCTTGCTGTACTAGTTCCACTATTTTCCCCCTCGGATCGCACTTTGCTACACAAACCGAAGAAATTCAGTTCTTCTGTTTTTGCGACTCTTGAAAAACAAATTTGTCATCTGTAGCTTTGATTGAAATCACAATAATGCAATGTAAGTGTTTTGCACCGATAATCTCTGTGCTTCCTGGACAGTTGCATTCAGGATATTCTCCCAGTTGTTGTTTTAGGATACTTTCAAGATCACAAGACTCTTTTTCATCAGTGCACTCACACTTGGCATTCTCCACACTGCCTTTATCTTTTGTGTATTAAAGCCTGTTTATTTATTCATAAATCTGGGATAATAAGTCCCCCTAAGAAACATGCTAAGGGCCCCATAGCTGCAACTGTATATGCAGTATGCAACTGTCTTTGTTTTTTCTCTGATTTGGTTGTTATTATTTACTGTTACTTGTCTATTTTCTTTGAATAATAATACAATTTTCTCTCCACAGCCACAGGGACAGACGCACCGCTTCCTCCACCACCTTGTTGAAGATGTGAAACAGGTGAGTAGTGAAGCCACTGCTTATAATGATACAAATATTAAGTTACGTACATATAGATATTAGGTTTTGATTCACTGTAGCCACCATATCTACAAGTGTATGGAGAGTTGGAAAGTAACGAAATGCTTTTTAAGTTCCTGCTCTTCCATTTTCTACTACTTATAATTTTACTTCACATTACATTGTACTTACTTTGCAGATTAAGATCATTGATATAGAATATAGTGAACAAATCGGTAATGATTTATATTTGTAAATTTAACTACGTAAAGTCATCTAAAGGAGTCTCACTTTCACCAGCTGCAACATTGAAGCTGTATGTATGTGTGGGCATCAACAGTCTTGAGGGGAAGGGAATTAATTAAATGTAAGGAATATTCAAGAGTGACATTGTTAATGTAGTATTTTTTAAGAAAAAGGAGCAATAGAAGAAGATAAATAAATACATGAATAAAATAACATAAATTATAAGACAAACATAAATAAATAAAAGATAGAATAAGGAGGAGGCGGAGTATGAGGGAAATAATTGCATACTTAACCGAGGGGGGAGAAGAAAAGAAAATTAAAGTGTATAAATAAATAAACAGATAGTGGTCATAGGATTTGGTTAAATTGGTATAGCTGGTAAAGTTTTGACTGAAGGACTTACAATTGTTACTTATATTTTGAGACTGTGGTATTCATATTTGTACATGAGTAAAAGGTCTGAGTTCTTATTCCACCAATGGGTCTATGTTCATTTTCTGTATCTTTGTTTATCTGTGTGTGTGTGTGGTGTGTGTGTGTGTGTGTGTGTGTGTGTGTGTGTGTGTGTGCGCGCGTACATGCACGTTTGTGTAAGTAGACTTCTCTTCCATTAGGTTACCGTCTTTCTATCATTGACATGGGCCTAGTGATAGAGTACCTCATAGGTGGAGCCTACCGCAGTACCTACACAAGGAAACACTTCAGAGCAGCTCACAGCCGCCTGCAGGACAAAGTGAGCACCAATAGTTCAAACTGTATTTAAGCCTCTGTGTTTTGATAAATTGCTATTTTCTTGTGTTTATCAATTGTGATTATGATTGGCCTTTCTTACAAATGATGCACTCTCTAGGAGGGTAGATGGGACAGCTCCACCTCCTTGTCGAAACAGAGACGGGGATTAATACCAAATTCCAGCAGGGGCAAGAGTCTCCAGGATCTGCATTTCTTTAGAACTGCTCAGCCCTACAGACCAAAGGTTGGTGATGCATTTTTCCCAGAACTGGTGATAAACAAACAGTTTTGTTAAGGTAATTAATCCTATTCCTGGTGCTGCCATCGTGTTGTTTCTAGCAGGCACATTTTGGATCTCTAACAATCGGTTAAACTGTTCCTTCCATTACTAACTTATTTCCTTGTTCCATCTCTCCTTCCTCGCTTCCCTCTCTTTTGTCAACGCCTCAATCTTTTTCATCTAGGAGCAAGATGTGTCAGCCAGCAGCAGTCAAGAGATCACTACGACCCCTGTCCTTGATGATACACCGCTGCTGGTTCCCTTTAACTTCAATGACCTCTTTGTATGGGCTGTACTTCAACAAAGGCAGCAGATGGCGCTGTTCCTGTGGCAGCATGGTGAGGAGGCGCTCGCGCGGGCAGCAGTGGCCTGTAAACTCTACCGCTCCATGGCCTTGGAGGCACGGCAGAGCAGCATGGACGACATCATATCAGAGAGATTCAAGTCATATTCGCTGTGAGTGTGTGTGTGTGTTACTGTGTGTGTAAAGATCCTGTTGTCAATTTGAGAGGTACAGTAGGTTCAATCCCGTGTTTTTTGTATTTTGATGATGCTGGTGGGTTTTTGTTTTCTATGTTAATATAAATATTTTATATTATTATGGACTTCATGCCTGCATATGGTTGCATGTCTTTCCCATCTCTGTGTCCTAGGGAGTTTGGTCAGCTGGCTGTGGATGTGTTAGACTGTGCATTTCGTCAGAATGAGCAGATGGCCATGAAGCTGTTGACTTCAGAGATGGAGGCATGGAGCCACTTCACCTGTCTGCAGATGGCTGTCTCTTCATGTCATAGACCATTCGTCTCACACTCCTGCACCCAGACCCTCCTCACAGATCTCTGGACGGGTCCACTCAACATGAGAAAAAACTCCTTTTTAAAGGTAAACATTGTAAATATTGCAAGGGTTGTCATACAAAATCAAATACATTTCATATCATGTTTAGTTTTGTTACACCTTTCGAAGTTATAACAAAATGAACTGATTTCTTTTTTATTTATGGCATAGACACCTTTATTAAGCAGCAGACAGATAGGAAATATGGGAGAGAGAGAGGGGGATGTGACATGCAGCAAAGGACCTCCGGCCGGAATCGAACCAGGGTCGGCTGCTTTATATGGCATGCGCTCTAACCACTCGACCACCTGCGCGCCATGAACTGATTTCTTTGTGTGTACCTGCACTTAACTTGTAACAAAGTATTTCTCCACTGTGATATTAGTCATTTCAAATGTGCATGTGAAACGCTTGCACAGGAGATTTGAAAATTAAAAAGAAGGAAAACCATGATGTGTTCTGCCTCTTCTTCCTCCCCTCTATGCCTCTCCCTCTTTCACCCTGTCACTATAATTTTTCCATTTCTCTCTCACCCCTCCTTGATCTCGTCCTCTTCTGTCTCTGCTTCTGGGCCTCTGTGCTCTCTCCTCTAGTGTATCCTGTGTCCAAGCTTTCCTGTTGTTAGACATTGCGATTAAAAGAATCAAAATGCAATCAAACTTCACCAAAAAAGACATTTTCTCTTTTCTCAAATTGCTCCAAATGCTTAATTTGCGATTTATAAAAATTGCTAAAATGTCCTGTCTCTCTCCAGCTTTCACTATTTAATAAAGCAGAAATACCAAAAACAATCTGAAAAAAGACATATTGCTTAATTAAGCTTATTTTTGTTTCTGGATAGTTGTACAAGCTTACGTGACACACTTGTTATCTCTTTCTTTCAGATTATTTTGAGCCTTCTTCTGCCCCCCGCCATCTTGCTGCTGGAGTTTAAAAGCAAAGCTGAAATGTGCCATGTACCACAGTCCCATGAGGCTATGCTGTTTGGACTCGACTCTGTGAAGTCGTTACCAGCCCACGAGGGAACTGATCACACGGTAAAAAGCCAGTAGTACACTTATCCAGCACTGTTTTTAAACTACAGCCATAACAGCCTCAGTATCGTTCTTTTCTTGTCTCGTCTTTATTCTGCCCCCTGTCCTTCTCTCCTCTCACAGGGCAGTCAGGATGCAGAGCGAGGCCTGTCTTTCCGTGACAAATGTCTTGGCCCTGTGTCAGAAACTGTATCCTCTGTGACTGTGCATTGCGTGTCCTGGATCAAAAAACTCTATGAATTCTACACAGCGCCTGTTGTCAAGTTCTGGTTTCACACAGTAGGTGGTGTGCATGTTGTTACACTTGTGAAAAGATGTAAAACATTTCCCTTTCTGGGCTAAGAGTATGTCCCTCTCGTTGATGTGTGGTATTTATGTATACTGCCGTTAAAAAGTTTGGAAGCTCTGATGAATTTCTCTTTTTTTAAAAGGTATTCACCTTTTTAATGGAAATGTAGTGTAGAATAGCTGTTGTCAAATTTAAGAATGACGTGACCCAATTTGAAAATCTTCAGCGGCCCAACCAAACATATCATACTAAGATGTGAAGTGTTTCCCCAAAATGTATTTTAAATACAGAATAATGTGTGAACATGGGTCCATGGCAATGCAGTGAAAATTAATCCATCCAAGTACACGTAACACTTTATAAATGTATTATAAATTTACAGTTATTACATCACAGCTGGAAAGATTACCCTGGAATATTTGAGGGGTTTAACATATCAGCCAGATAAAAAAAATTGTTCAGATAAATGAAGACACACTCATCAATTAACTTCTTTTTCTCAGTTCTGATTACTTTGAACTTTTTATGGTAAATTACACTAACATCATTGAAAATTAAAAACTTTTCACTAATGTGTTGTATATAAAGCCTCCTGTGGCCTACCTGCAGTACCTTCGCAGCCCAACAGGGGGCCATGGCCCACACTGCTAAAATGGTGATTCTTGTTGGAAAAGGCGAATTTTCAGCAACCATAACTTCTGTATTCCAGTGGCAATTAATTTAGATTAAAAATTAATCGAGAAAACCCTTATGCCATCATGTTAGCACAGTTGAAGACTATTTTGCTGTGTAAAAAAAACAATACAACTGTCTTTCTTTAGGCTAATTAAGTCTTGAAGCAACAGTAGTTACTTTTATAGACAAACTAAGAGCTTTTCTCTAGAAACTTGACAATCACATAACATGGTACAGGAAGGCTATTCTGAAGATTACCTCGACTAATGGACAGCCAGAAAGCCAAAGATATGCAAGGCTTTAATTACTGCAAACCGAAACTTGTTTGATGAAAGACAGAATGAAGTTTGTAATTGTTGATTGAAGTAGAAGTTATCATGTTTTTACTACTACTATATTATTCAATGTCTTAACTATGTATTATTTTAGAACTTACAATAAAACTATTGGTATTTGTGGTCAATCTGAAAATACTTCCATAAATTTTTTTTCAAATCTCTACATGTCTCTCTCTCTGTTGCTTTGTCTCTGTTTCCACTTCAGATGTCCTACTTGGCTTTTCTGATGTTATTCTCCTACGTCATCCTGGTGAAGATGGGGGATCAACCCAGTGTTCAGGAGTGGATAGTTATAGCGTACATCTTGTCCACAGCAGTGGAGAAAACCAGAGAGGTGAGAGAGCCAGAAGAGAGGCCCGTTCTATTCTCTCCTTTGTGATTTTTTAGTTGTTTATCTCCACTGGTATGCATTTATGATACGTGTTTCAACCATTAAAGCATTGCTTGAAAAGTGTCATATATAATATACAATAAAAGTAGTAAGTATATAATACAATGCATATAAATCTGAGCTTAATGCTTAGAATATCTATATATATACCTCTCATTTAGGTACTGATGTCCGCGCCGAGGAAGCTGAGTCAGAAGCTGAAAGTTTGGTTCTCAGAGTACTGGAACGTATCAGATTTCATTGCCATCCTCCTCTTCCTGGCTGGACTGGTAATGCGTTTGCATGCTAATCCCTACCAGACAGCAGGGCGCATCAGTTACTGCCTGGACATCATCTTCTGGTTTGTCAGGGTGATGGATCTGTTGGCTGTCAATCAGCATGCTGGACCTTACCTCACCATGATCACAAAGATGGTGGGTAGCAACTGTGCTAGATGGAGAGGAAGAAAGGGAAGAAGAATTTTTGTTCACCTATGTCTCCTCTCTGTGTGTGTCTGCTCAGACCAGTAACATGTTCTTCATCGTGGTGATGATGGCAATAGTGCTGTTGAGCTTCGGGGTGTCCAGGAAAGCCATCCTGTCACCAGATGAGGAGCCGTCCTGGAGCCTAGCTCGAGATGTAGTCTTCCAGCCCTACTGGATGATCTATGGAGAGGTCTACCAATCGGAGATAGATGGTAAGTGGTTCAAAAGAAAACATTAGATACTATTTAAAGGGTAAATTCAGTATTTTTCAGCCTGGATCCTATCTTATCATGTTTTTGTGGCTGATAGGGTCAAACTTTCAACTTGTCTTCACAGAAAAAAAAGACCTGATACTCCACTTTGACGTAGAAGTTAGAGACTTGTGACTTAAGACACATTAACTTGAATGACTTGTCTGTGTTAATTTTATGCTTAGGTTTATATCTTAATATAAAGTAATTCTGTGTTTGTGTATTTTAACAGTCTGTGATGACGGTCATCCATGCCCTCCGGCTTCCTTCCTCACGCCCTTCCTCCAGGCTGTCTATATGTTCTTCCAGTATATCATCATGGTCAACGTTCTCATTGCATTTTTTAAGTAAGCGTGTTTATTTAAAAATGAGAGATCGATTTTACAATGCAGGACTCCCAATAAGACTACTTCTAAATTAATGAATGTTGTCTTCTGAACAACAGCAACATCTACTTTGACATGGCATCAACATCCAATAAGCTGTGGAAGTACAACCGCTATCGCTACATAATGACCTATCAAGAGAGACCATGGCTGCCACCACCTCTTATCCTCCTCAGTCACATGACCCTAGCTTTGAGAGCCATCTACAAGAGATGTCGTGGAGACGCTGAGCAAGAGGAGAGAGCCTCTGGACTTAGTGAGTGCTGCAGTGTGCATGTTTGTGGATAGAAAACGAATTTAGCAGTCATCTACACACATCTTACAAGCCACTTTGTCCTTTCTTCTGCTTCAACCAGAGCTCCTTCTGGGCCATGAGGATCGAAAGAAGCTCCACGAGTTTGAGGAAAAGTGTGTTGAGGCCCACTTCCATGAGAAGAGTGATGGTCTCCACAGCAGTCAAATTAACAGGATCAGAGCCACAGCTGAGAGGTTAGATTGATATTCTTATAGATTTGTATAAACCAGGAGTGTGGAATTAGGGAAGTTTCTCCATGTGTGTTAATCTCAGCTCTTGTGTTGTCTTCCTGCTGGCCTTTTTGATTTTACTTGGGTCCTCGCACAAGATGTTGTAGACTTAATGCTTATGTAAACACTGACCTTGGATAGAAACACAAAGTACTTGGGGCTCTATATGATGTAACTGAGAAAAATGTCTTGAAAACTAAACATGTATGGGTTTTGTGGCCTGTACAAGTTGGTGTTGTGTACCAAATTGATTTTAGTTTCTATAGTAAATAGGAGGTCAATCATCTGTGTCCAATGCCAAAACCAAAATGTTTTTCCTAGTGACTCACCCACAATGGGGCCTTCTATCATTGTTTTTTGGCTCATTATCTTATAAGGGTAATATATAACGACTTATTTAAGTTGATGCAGCTAATCCTCAGTGACCTCATTCGGCTTTTCAAAAATTGACCTTTTTTGTGATTTAGATAAACTGCATGTGAATAATAACATTAACATGAATATTCAATTAAATGCTAAATGCTTTATTTGTCCCTCAAAGGGCAGTTCAAGCAAAGCAAGTGTGCAAACTATGGATGTCACCGTTAACCGTTAGACGGCTAACGGCTGAGAGTATTTTTGAGCAGTTACGCATGTTGTTCCGTAGGTTAATTTGCATACAGACACACTGTTTGCTAACAGCTTAACAAGAGCAGTCTGAGGTAAAAAGAGAAGTGTGCTGAAAGAAGAGTAGTGTGGGAGCTTCTTCTCCAGAAAGGCAATCTTTAATTTGGGAAATTTGGTAGTGCCTTATGTATTTTGCATTGTTTCTTGATAATTATCAGGTTAGCTATTGGTTAGTAACTAGTTAATGGGTGTCTGCTTTTCAAAAGCAATATGACTGGAAACTCAAGTCCCCAGTGCAAACAGCAGTACAATTAGTAAAGTACACACAGACAATTGATTTAGACATAAACAACAAAAACTAAAATAAATCTAAAAGAATACAATTATGACACAAGGATTAGGGTAAAGTCGTTTGACCAGGGAAAACAGATGTAAATAAGCTTATCGCTAACACTGATACTAGGGCTGGGTATCACCAGGTACCTCGCGATACGATACTATCACGATATTTTGCCCACGAAAACGATAATATCACGATACAGCGATTCTGCGATAAACGATATATTGCAAAAAATTTCATCCACGATACATCACGATATCTGTGTCACTGAAGAAATTCAGAATTTATTGACTGCACTGAATCCATCTCACAGGAATTACAAAACATTGTCAATCAATTTCACATGAATGACAGCCAAGTAAACAAAGAGTATATTGCACAGTGACTGTTCTTAACACACATACTGACTACAACTATCATTATGTGTGGGTTTCAGAGCTACTTAAACCATTTTTTTAATTTTATTTGGTTGTATACCTATGTTTGAATAAAGATAAAGCTGTCCTCCGAAGAGGGGTTGTGGTGGTGGGGCAAAAAAAAAAAAAAAATGTAAAAAAAAAAAAAAAACTTTTTTTTTTTACATTTTAAATATCGATATTTGGCACCAGTGTATCGATAACGTACCTCAAGACGAAATATCGCGATATATCGTAGAATCGATATTTTGGCACACCCCTAACTGATACAGCTAAGAAGCTGTGCGCTGACCCCGTCAAATGAAAAAATAAATAAGAATTTCTAAGTGCTGTATCAGAGGCAACTGGACGTTTCTACACCATTACTTATCAACCACTTACAATGCTGTGCTGAGCTCCCTCCCCAGACAGCTTAACAACCACTCACACTGGAGCTCACCTAGCCCTATTAACACACAAGGGCCACTTGGGTCAACAACCCACAAGTGGCCCTAACAACTCTAAATCTCAGAGCTCACACCTGTCCTTAATGACTCTGTAAGGACACTCCCAAACAGAGTTTAAAAGCCTGCTACTCCCCTCTAGTTAGTTAGAACCGAAGAAGCCTCTTGGATGAGAGGTGAAATGGGCTCAAGAAACTGAAACACATCTAGTTTCCTACAATACAGCACTTACAATTACCATGATCTTGATGACTGAGAACCTTCATCAATAAATGAATAAGTGAATACATTTATCTTAGTAAGTAGTCTACTAAGTAAATATTTCTGTCCAACTCACATGTGTACTTGACGACACAGTCTACTACACAAGGATAAGGGTAAAGTCGTTTGACCAGGGACAGCAGAAATAAATTAGCTTATGCAACATACAGTATTATACAACATGTCATCAGTGCATGCTATGTTATTGGCCCAATATTTGGTAGGTGAAACTATAGCCAACAAATGAAGCCTATAATACAAAGCCAAATTCCTTTCATCAACCCAAAAGTGCACACTGATCAACACACACTGATAATAGGTGGCAGTATGCACCTTTAAAGTTGGTTAGTAAATCAGCAAATAACACAGAGAAGATGAAATAGCGTTGCACGCTGTTGTTGCACTCATGACCTGAAACTGCTACACTTGGCTAGAGCCACACAGTTTAGACTAGGGAGCTAAGCATCATGTTGGTGGTGTCGGTGTTTTTTTTACGGTGTCAGAAGAAGACAACACAATTGCAATTGGCAGCACAGGATCTGCAAGGGCTCAGAGAGGAGGGAGAAAGTCTGCAGGTTTAAAAGAACAAACCTCACTAGAGCTTTGAAATACCTTTGCTCACTACATCTTTGCTTCTTAGTGAAATTAGTGGTTATCTTATCAGTGTTGGCCACATTACACAGGTAATTATCACTTCAGAAAAAAATCCATATCGTGCATAACTACCAGTGTTTTTTTATTTTTTGTTGGACTAGGGCAGAGGAGATGTGCTTGATGATTGGGGAGGTCACAGAGAAGGTCAACTTCATTCAGGACAGCCTGTCAGATTTGGACAGTCAGCTGGGCCAACTCCAGGACCTGTCGGCGCTGGCTGTGGACACCCTCACTCTGCTCTCTGCTTCTGACAGCCTGCATCAGGAGGAGGCACGCCTGGCTCAGTGTCGCCCCATTGCAGCATCCCAGCACATCCTCCCTCACAGCTGGACCCTCCCGCATAGAAGTGGAGCAGAATGGGATGGACTTAATGTGCGGCGAATGATGGCCAAGTCTTGTAAAAGTACCCCGCCTTCTTTGCTGAAGGGCTACACTCTGGTGGCGAGTAGACGGGCATCACAGGATTGTCATGCTGGAGCCAGAGGGAGCAGGGGAGGAAGACAAGGACGCACAGAGGAAGGAGAGGAAGGACACAAGGAGGTACTTACAGTTTTCTTTTAATGCTGTCATTTTAGAACAGCTGCTGTAGGAAGTGAAAGAAACCTGTAAAGGGGCTGAGAAAGTATCATCATGTAAATATGTAGCATCTTTAGCTGTATAAAAATAAAACTACCACATGAGAACTCATGACACTCTCTAGCTTAATTTATTTAGTTAGAGAGTAACAACTTTTCCTTTCCCTAGTCTGCTACCATTGACCATCCCAGTGAGAACTGGCCAGGAGTTCCTGGACCTGCATCCCGACACACACCCTCTGAGTCCTGTGGACTGTCCCGCTGTGCATCTCCTCTTTCATCCAGAGGTGTGGAGTCACCACATCATAAACTCTGGACGTGTGACCCATGCCTATATCCCAGTCAGGAGGAAACGTCCATGGAGGAGGAGGAAGATGGAGAAGAAGAGGAAAAAGAGGAAGAAGAGGACAAGGAGGAGAAGGAGGAAAGGACGCAGGAACAACTGTCAGACACAGAAGCATCCAGAACCTCGAGCAGGGCTGTCCTTCTGTCTGAACCTCGAAACCTCTCTGAGGGTTTGGTAAATCCTGCCTATTCTCCAGAAAATAGCCCACCAAGTTCTCACTCCAGACTGTTCAGCCGTCAAGGAAGACCTGTGAAATCCCACAGGTGGGCGTGCCTGTCCAGAGACCGCCCCTACGGCCACTGCAGATCCCTGTCATCCAGTGTAGAGAATATGACCTTCTCTGGCACACCTCTCTGTCCAATGAGAGGGTCGTTTCCTTCTCTTAATGAAACACTGAACAAAGAAAGTTTGTCTCGTGGAAGGAGTTTTAGGGACGACACATCGCTACGATGCAGCAAGATGAAAGGTATTAATACAGAGGCTAGAAAACATTATGTATTACAAATGGATGATTTAAGGTCCAGTGTGTTCAAATTAGGGGGCTTTAAGTTCAGTGAACTGGCCTGTCTCAGCTCCACTCAAGCTGGCTGATGCAACTCAGCTTGTCAAATTCTCAGTGGCTGATTTTAGAGCATAAGGCACATCAACTGTTTCAGCAGCCAACCAGCGTCTTGTATCAAAGTCAGCTGGTCTTAATGTCAGAGTTTTGGATGAAAGAAAGGAGGGTTAACCTCCAACCATCCATTTGTCTGAGGAACAACGTTGCCACGGAGATGATGCTACATCTTGTCTAGTTTTAAGAACATTGCACTGGCACATTGAAATTAGACACAAGTCTCAAATTGTCTCATCATGACTGTTTGGTCTAAACAGGGCTAAAGGGGCAGACATGGACTATACAGTGCTGTTGGAAGTACTGACTTGTCAGTTGGTTGCAGTCTATAACCTCATCACTAGATGCCACTAAATTCAACACACTGGACCTTTTAATCAGAAAATGCATTAATTAATACATCTAGAAAGTACTAGAGGGATTATTCAGATGTGAAGCATTCTTACTTCGAGTCTGCCTCTGCATAACAGAAAAACAAATTATCAAATTATTAAAAAATCTCGATGTACATTAAGTCTACTGAATATTTTTTAGTATTAAAATGCAGACATACTTTCCGACAGCTCATTTGTGTTTTCTTTTTTTTTCTTTTTTTTTTTGCAGAGTGGTCCAAGTCCTCTGACTTCACTCAAGTTGACAGCATAGGCAAAAGCCAGAACAGGAAGACGGTGAAGATACAAGAGAGCAGTCCAGAAACTGTAATGTGACAAAAGATGTTTTCTTCAGAGCATACTGTTGAGATTTATTCATTACAATTAAACTCTCTCCATTGTGATTCATTGATGCACTCGATACATCAGGGAACATACCATTTTGATTTTAAACTTTTCCATCTCTGTATTTCTAATGGAAAGCAGATAACCACGGAGTCCCACTTGTCTGATGCCTGCTGGAAAAGGTTCCGGAGATTTAGAGGGGAACCTACATGTTGGTCAGCTTCAACCAGCCTCACGCAGCTGAGTAAGGAGCTAGTCATATTTAAATTAGGTGCACATTAGTAATCTGTGATACTGTCGGCATACTTCACCCTTTTAACCTGAACATAAAGTGTCACTAAAGGAGAAGGAAAGGGTGATAAAGAGCTTGTTTGTCCTCTTGATTTATTTATGTTATCAATCAACAATATACATTAAGAGACAGTCACCTAATTAAATAATATACATTAAGTTATTTACAGTGTCAGCTTTGTTTTAAATATTTGATTATTGAAAATGTTTATATTGTTTCAGACTTCGAACCAATGGATTTGTTGCAGAAACAAGTGTTTTCCCATCAGGTAAATGTGTACCAAGTTGAAATATATTCTGTTCTAATAGTGGTAACATAAATGATATTATTTATTATTATATAAATATTGAGGAACTACAATATGTACTGAGTGTATAATATGTCAGATTGGTCTGATTGTCTTTGCATTGGCCTTCAGGATATGTGGAGCCCCACTCATTCAGCATGGAACAGCTGGGCCAGATCCATGAGCAGGAGGTCTTCGTAAGTCAGCCTGTCTTTCAGATGTCCATAATGTTCGTACATTTCAAATCACATCAGTTGTTTTTCTTTATGTCTCTGTTGCAGCTTACAGAGTGGGATTGCCCCTGAAGGTATTTCTGAACATAGAGAGTGCAGACCTGTTTCCAAATAAAATGTTTTTATACACACACATGAACTGTTCTTGTACTTGATTGTTTCCCCTTGTTTTGCCTGCAGCAGTGAAGAGCCCCTCATTCCAGTCCACTGACAGTTTGTACCCATACTTTTCAGGTAACAAAATAGCATTCAGAATATTACATTTACTTATTTTAGCTATTAGGCCTGTCACAATATTTATGTTATTGAGTTATTTTACAAATCCTATTTTATCGACCTATAGATGTATGTAGATGTCGATCATTTTTGCTGACCTTGATATGGCCTGTTTTCCCTTCCTAAAGGTAGACTTCGGGGGGCATGGAAGGGTTTTTTAAAACATTTTATTTATTGGTATTTTTTTTCTTTGTGTGATATTCAAATATTTTCTTAAAATCTATGAATAATTTGAATTTAAAATGTACTGCTCTGAAAGGTGTTGTTTGCTTTATTATCCTCTTATATTATCAAATGAGTGGCATAAAAGGGGTCTTTAAATGACAATAACTATTTGTTGCAGTTTCTGGGACAATATATTTCATCCAAGAAAAGTAGTTATTATGACAGGCCTAGTGACTGTTTTTGACTTTTGACTGTGACCTAAAAATCTACTTTATTGTGTTTGTGTGTAACAGCTGTGGAGAGAAACAACCTAATGAGACTGGCTCACACCATCCCCTTCACACCTGTTTCCATTATGGGTAATGTTTTTGTTTGGTGTCAAAGTAAACTAATTAGTATTACTTCTACATGTTTTTCTATTTCTTTCCAAGCATTTCATCTACTGTTTTGCTCATTCTGCGCAGGAGGTGAATTGGTGAGCATCTACTCTCTGGAGGAAGTTCCTTCCCATGTTGACCCTGAATCCAACACAGTCTCCTCCTGGTCATCACGAGGCCTGTCTGCCCTGCTGCAGCCCCTCTTCAGTGAGGAGGGCTCTCTGGATGGGGGTCTCCGACGGGGCTGCAGGGTGCTGTGTACCTGGGCGGAACAGGACGTGCTCAGACCTGGTCTGGTGTACATAGTCAAAGCCTTCAGAGCGGAGGTGGTTCGTACCTGGCAGAGGTACTTCCATGGTAGCACAGCACTGCAGCTTTGTTTAAGGGTAAGTTTATCTAAAAAGTATATCTGATTTTAATTTATCAGTAGATGTTTTTCCTATTTAGTTAAATGTTTGCAAATTTGAAGTTTCAGCTTCCTTATTGGTTTTAATTTATGATCAACCTCTGTTTGACATCCCTGAAGGAGATCCAGCAGCACAGAGCAGCCCAGAAGATGATGACAGTGTTCAACCAGGTCAAACCTGAAGATATGCAACACTCACCAAGGTGCGTGTGTGTATGTGTGTGTGTGTGTGTGTGTGTGTGTGTGTGTGTGTGTGTGTATGTGTGTGCTTGTCTCATCTCTTGCGTATGCATCTGTGTGTGTCTGTGCCTGCACAAATTGTCTTGTCTGTCCACCAGGTTTCTAGATGTGTTGCTGGTCTTCTGGCATTCAAATGGCCAGTGGCTGACTATTGAGAGGAACATGTCTGGTGACTTCAGGAAGTACAACAACAACACAGGAGAGGAGATTGACCCCTGCTGTTCACTCGAAGAAATGCTGCTAGCATTCTCCCACTGGACATATGAGTACTCATGTAGAGAGCTTCTGGTGCTCGATATACAAGGTAGATTATTTTACCGAGTGTGCATGGTTGCCAAGTGGAATATCCACAACGCAGGTGCTGCCTTTTTTTGACAAAGGTAAAATGTGCCATGACATACAAATACAGATAGTGACATTGTGGTTCTACAGAGATGTTTCGGCCTACAAAATCATATTCTCACAACGTGAGGCAACAAAAATAAAAAATCACATCATCATCCTTATATTTCTTTTCAGTGAAAATAATTACTGCTCCTCCTAAAATTATGATTCATATAGTAACCAACCTCGTAACCTAATCAATTAGAGATATGGCAATAAAAGGTTTTATCATGGATCCTGCAATTTTCATTATTGAAAAAATGGTGAATACCTTGAAAAAGCTGTGTAGCTCGCTGACATACATTCTTACTGGTTTCGTGATTTATTTTGATCTGCCTAAGCCTTCATCACCATGGCTGAAGGCATGGCTTGCATATACAAACAAGTCAGATCAGATGTGTGTATACTACGGATTCCAACCTAAAACACTACAGAGCAATAAGGTTACCACCATTTATTTATCCTTTATTTGTGCATGAGGGCTTTAAGATTTATGACCCCTTAAGGTTCTTTGATCGTTTATCACAAAATATGATGTGTGTCCTATCAAAGTAATCGCAATAGGATTTTCCCCATTTTGTTCAGCCCTAATAGTTACCTGTGTCTTTAATCATTAATTTTTGTGTTGGTTTGTTGACAGGAGTAGGAGAAGAACTGACTGATCCAACGGTGATTATGGCAGACAGTCAAAGGTATAGTAACCAGCAACAGACAGAGGTTATCAATAACGTTTGGTTCCAGATATCTAGAAATGATGAAATTATCTCTAACAGATGCTCAAACCTTTCCCTGACCCTGTTGCAGTGGTGGCAGGGGTGAGATGCTTTTTGGTCCTGATAACCTTGGAGATGCTGCCATCAGCGGGTTCCTGCAGAAGCACTCTTGTGGCGCCTGCTGCCGTAGACTGGGCCTAACAGGTCAGAAAATGTTCAGCATTGCTGTGGATGTGTGTGTGTGTGTATGTGAGAGAGAGAGAAGTTGTGAGAGAGAATGTTTGCATGTTAACCAAAAAAAAGAAACTTATTTGTGAATGCTTTTTCAAAAAATCTAAACCTGAAAACCAATATGTGATTTGCATTCTTTGGTGTACACAAAGGATCTTTTTTGGTCATTTGTGTTATTTACTCGTGCACGTGTGTTTATGCATGTATTCGTATGTCACCTCTGTGTCGTCACTCTGGAGGCCAACGTTGGCTCTGAGATAAATCCCCGACAACTTCAAATGAAGACAGCACACACCAACAACCAGCTAATTAAGCCGCGAGTGTTCGTTTATTTCTATAACAACAGTAGTGTTTGAGGAATGGGGGTGGGCCCTGCTTTGTGCGTTGTGCTCCACGGCCTTTGATTACGTATTAATCATGTCTTTGTGCTGGCGATGTGCTGCTGAGACATTAGCTTTGATTAGCTATTAATTAACGTCTCTGGGTAGGCACGATACCGGCATCTGGAGGATAACTGCTCGGAAAGAAACTGTGCTCAAAAACAAACAAGCCCGGCAAACAAACACACAAACACTAACAATCAGACACAGTTGTTTTGATATTTCAAAGGTGCGTTGTGTTTCCTCTTCCTCTTCTTGTGTCCTCTCCAAGATTTCTCCAACAAATCAAACCAAATTATTCATGCTGGATGCGTGGACTTCCTCCCAGGCCTGTCAGTATTCTCTTTCTTGTGATAATGACTGCGTTATTGGAACGACATGTCGCTAACTGATGTTTCTGTTGTTTCAGATTTAAGGAAGTGTTCGGACAGCTGCAAGAACAGCCGTGAGGCAGAGCCGACGGCGGGGAAGGAAGAACAAGAGGACGATGATACCGAGATGTGACCTTTGACCCAGGAAGTAGGGAAAAAAGACACTTGCACTTTTCCCAACATGTGTACAAAGACTGCCTGAACACACACGTATCACACATATGTTCTTACAAGATACTGTCTTGGTATCCTGCGGCAGCCCTGATTCCTTTGCAGTGGAAACAGTGTTCTATTTTTTTTATCATGCTTTATCATCTGTGACTAGACACTACAGAGTTAATTACTATAATTTGTAAAAAAAAAAGATGCTAATATATTGTTTCAGTTTAGTAAGTACGTTCTGTCAGGAAGAAGGACGTGTTACACATTTTTTTATAATAAAAACTGGTTTTACATAATTAAACCTTTTCTTATGAATCATAAAGAGAAATTCAGTAACAACAAACTGCTTTTTCTAAATTGCTTTTTCTATATCTTTTTGTATTTTTTTGAAACATATGTTGATAATCTGACCAAACAATGACTGTTAAAATTAACATATACATAATGTTCAAAAAATTGTTCAGTGTTGTTGTTCAAGTGTGTATGTGACAGAATAAAGAGGCAGAAATGCACCCATAAAATTTATTTTATTTTTTTTTCTTCCCACAACAAAATGTCTACAAAAGCGATAAAATATAGAATTTAACAAAAATCACTTCAGACCTTCACATTGTATATACATCTCAAAGGAGGACTCAGTAAGGGCCCTGCATAGCTCTGAACTTCAACCCATTCTGATCCATCAAATGTGGCTGTTTGTGGCTCTCTTTGATGCAAATGAATGCACACACGCACACACGCACACTTTTTCATCCTCATGTTAAAAAGAAAAACAATTACAGTAGAGCTCATGGATTTCTAGTTGAGTCAGAGTTCAGAGTCCAGCAGAGTCCCCGCTCACCAAATGAAAAAAGCATAAAATGTAAAAACTGTTTGTCAGTGTAAATAAATACACATTTTCCTTGGAGTTCCCCTTTTTTGATTGGTTTCTCAAGTAAACTCACACAGTAAAGCATCTACGCCCCACTCTGCCAATCCTCTCCTCACTAGCTATGGCACTTTGAAAACAATAACAAAAAAAAGTCTTGTTTTATTGTATTTTTTGTTTTGTTTTGTTAATCCTGTGTAAAAGAGGTTCTGTCACCCGACCACCTTTTAGGTTTCGGTTACAGGTTGCTACATTTTGTTTTATTTGCTCTTGCTGGGATGCAAAGACATTCTAAACAATAAATTAACAATTTTCAACACTACTCCAATTGCACGCACGTGTAATGCATCAAGAAAGTTTACAAAGCATTGGTAGAGCAAACATCTCATTCTCGCTGTTTCTCTGTCTCACAAACACACACTCACACACACATATTTCTCAGGAAAAGGAGGAGGAGGTTTTGGGTGGAGTGTAATTGACTAATTGTAGGAAATGCATTTCAAACCAAGTGTATTAAAAAATGTATGCGCAATTTGTCTGAGCCGTCACATAGAATGACGGCTAGTTTTATTGTGCGCTTTGCGATGTCAGTCTGTGTTGATGGAGTGAAGTAAAGGCGCATGATGTGTTCAGCCCCTCACACTGAACAGGCTACTCCATAACATTCAGAATAGGTTACCCTCCCCATATCGTCCCCTCCCACTGCAGGTTAAGGGTCTTTGATCCGGTTCAATAAGGCCAGTTCAGAAAAGGGCCATTGACTGACTGGTTATACCAACTCACACATTCAAAGGTTGAGAGAAAAATAAGCCATGTCAAATGGAACAACAAATTTTAAAATTGGTTTTGTATAAATAAGAGCATTTTATTTAAAAATGATTTCAGCTTGTGAAAAAATGTTTGCTTTGAACTGACTGAAATGACGTGGAATTTGCCCTAAAACCCATTGCCCACCCTGCCAATAATAACCCCTCCCAAGAAACTCACAATATCATGAGAAGAGAAAACACAAATAAGCCCCAAATGTTTCATTGCAATGAAACGTCATGCAAATAGAACAGAACAACAATAGGCTAATAGTAATAGAAGAATAGTAGTCATAATAAGAACAATAATAATAGTAAATAGTAATAAAATAAAAAATAATCTTACAATGCAAACATGACAGTAGTAAATGCCTCCAGTTCTTATTGCTACAGTATCTTACTTACAGTGTTGTGTTGCCACTCGTTCTTGCCAGCACATCCCCTCTCATAACCCCATCCCACCCCTCTGATTCACAGTCTAACAAGGGAAAATAAAAACATCACAGACAAAAACTTCATATTCAGAGTTGGAATTCACTGTCCCAGGGGTGTTGTGATGGCGCTTGATTCACAGCTTACTAGTGGACTTCTCTCACTGTCCCCAAAGCAGCAAAATAAGCAGTAAACATGAGTGCACAGTGGTGATGAGAGCACGCTGACGTACAGTATATATTTTTTTGTTTTTCTTTATGTGCTACGTAACAATGCCTGTCATCTAATCTGGGCTCTGGAGAGATTCGGACAGTGAATTCATGCTCTGTACACACATACACACAGACACACACTTATCAAAGCCTTGTCTGGGCAGATTCCTTCACGTGCATACGTTTTGCGACGTATGCCATTTTTTTTATCCTAAAAAGTTATTCTTTAATAATTAAATTTTTTGTAAATTTTGCAAAAATATTAAACCCTCTTTTAATGCAAAGTCAGAAAAAGAGCTGCTCCCTGAGAGATGCTGTGTAGTGCATCGAGCCTTAATGAGCAAGTGATTGTCTTAAGAGTCACTGGCCTCTGATCTGGGGTCGGGTCAGGGGTTGAAGGATGGACTTTATGAATGGATCACTGAAACATTGATGCTCGTTATTTTGTTTACCATGTGGAGTAAACATATGAAAGGGTGAAAATTGTAATAGTTCAAGTGTTTTTAATGTTAATGAATGCAAAATTCTCAGACTATGTCTATGCTCATAGCTAGTTGAACATTTGCAAACAACCCAACACAGGTCTTCACTTTTAGTTCCACAAAGCAAATATGTCATTTTGTAAGTATTCAGGTAACCAAGTACAATTAGCTGATACATTTTGTGCCATTATTGTATATCTGCCATAATCACTTATTTTGATAAAAAGCTTGGCTAAATGGGAAGTTGCACTTGGATTTGTCATAGCTCAACACAGATCTCTTAACAAAAAAGTAATGCATGCAGAGCATCAAGTTTCAAATTGTTCCTTATCAGACAGTGATAGCTACCAAATACACATTTTACATAGTGGCCAAATGCTCAAACATTTATGTGGAAAAAGCAACAACAAAGTAAGATAAGTGCTATTCATTTATGGAATGACTAATGAAAAGCAAAACAAGTGATTGTCTATCACAGCTTTCTGAGTGAACTGTCAATGTAATATTTTAGCTTTAAAAGATTACTGGTAGCCAACCATCTTTCAGTAAGTCATATGTATTAACCCAGATCATATTGTGTGACATTACAAACACTGCAGATTCTGTGGTGGGATGAGTACCATCCGTAGAGATGATTGTTAGACATAAGTTATATTCAAGAGTCAAATATAGTGCATTCTTGTTAAAACTGCTACCCTGTTTTTGAACAGATGTAAATAGGAAAAGATGGAAAGGAGAGGAGTTAGATCAGAAAGGCAGTGTGAAAGTTATTGCTCTTTAGAGAAAATGGTCCTTCATATTCACAGCCAGGAATGATTGACATCCAATGACTGGATTGTGCAAATAGTGATGGGAGGGATGAGGGCGTACAGCACTCATACAGGCTTTTGAAAATTGGCAAGTTGTGAGTTAAAATTCAAGTTTATCTTGATCTTGTCTTTTTTCTGTATTTTTGGTGGAATTTTTATCCACTTCTTCATTGTGATTTCTGCCGAAATCTCATGTCAAGACCCTAATACATAAGAAATAAGGGGCACGGTGAGAGGAATTCGGTAAGAGGTGGGGTTTATTTATAGGGGGTCCTAGTTTCTGATTAATTGATTCTGGTTGATTGTTCGAAAGCAGTCCAGCGTTTGTTGGACATATTTATTGCAGCGAGAAAAAGATGATTGATAGGACGGCAAATCTGCCTGATTCTTTTACTTGCAAAATAGAATATTTATGTATATATCTTCACCTTGAAAAGTAGTAGCCATTATTTTTTTCTCTTTTCTTAAAATCCTTCATATGCTCTCTTTACAATTCTATAAGTTCTCATCAGAAGGATGCAGTACCTTCTTTACATATGAACAAAATCCAGACAAGGCTTCTATATATCAACAAAACCCGAATTGACTCCCGGTTTTTACCCAATATTCTTTTACAAGTCTGAACTTTACAAATTCTGTACACAAGAAACTATCAAATAAAATAAAAACACAGACAAGGTATAATCAGCCACAGTGGACTGCTGTATATTTAAATTAGGACTAACTTATTTTAACAGAACAAGAAGTAATACTGGAATCCGCTCTGCACTAGGAGAATATCTACAATAGCTTCTCTAAAACCACAGTTCCCTCCCCTGTCCAGCTTCTTCAGCCTCACAATTTCTTCATGTGAAAAAAAAAAAAATCAAACAAATGTAAAAGTTTTTTTTCCAAAGTTAAAACAAATTAACTTACCCATTTTTTTTTAAAGATTGACAGCTTACAATTTTTCCTAGATGGTTCAAAGTCTGTACATTTCTGGTCAGTCAGTTCAATTCAGGAGACAGAAGGAAGCCCCATTTAGGTTGTGGCTTGGGGGCTTTTCATTTATATATACATTCTTCAGACTGTATCGGTGAACAGGATGGGATAAGTGCTGGACATTCCTAGTATTGTTGGCGGTATCTGTAAGTTTCTGGCAGATGACTCCTCCCCCTCCAGCCTGAAATGAGACTGGGGGAGCTCAGGAATATGTGCTTGCCACGTTAATGACATGGGCGACACAGCTGCGGTTGTTTCGTCAGACGCTACTGTGTTCTTGTTTTCTTGTTCCTCCTCTAATGCTGTTTGCTGTGTTGAGACCACAGGCAGTCACTTGGGCATGGTCATGGGCAGGGAGTTGGGGTCAGGGTTGAAGAGTTCTTTGTAGAGCGGAGGGAAGAGGACATTGACTGTCTCCGGGTGGAGCTGCTGGAAGGCCTGGAGCTCCTCGGTATGGAGCGTGCACAGGGCAGACAATGTTGGGATTCGGCTGATGAGCTGTCAGACAAGACGGAGATACAGTCAAGGACAAGTGAAATTCAGACTGGTAAACTACAAACGAAGATAAGATTCGATGTGAGATTATTGTACAAGAGTCGAGCTGCCAGTGGAGCTGTTGTATGCCCCCTTTTTTTGACCAAGGTGGTTCAGGTGATGGTTCTGAGCAGGCCAGGAAAACTGGTTCTAGAGCTGCACCAACACTTTGCTGGTCTAAAAAAAAGAGTGCTGGTGCTGGGTTATCATAACCAACCACCAACTAAAATCACCAATGACCTTTATTTAAAAAACCAGATAGTCAGAATATAGTCATGTTGTGGCTTATCCATGGGAGAATAAACCAACGATTTTCACTATGGACACCAAATTGAAGCAACAGTGGTCTGATGACCAGTCATGTTTGGATGCCAAAGTAGTAAGGGTGTCACGTTTTCGATTTTAAATTGAAAACTACCGAAATTAAGTCACAATCTTGAACTTCGAATAAAAAAATGGAATCATCGATGCTGCCACCTCCCTTAACCTAACTTAGCTACAGCCGGTCAAACGATAGCATGGCAGCTGCAGATGCAGAAGACCCATTGACAGAACAGAAGTATTTTGGCTTTGTGTTTCGGAGTTATGTTGACAACATTTGCGTTGTCGACAAAAAGGCCAAGCTCTGCTATGTGCATGTACCACATTCTTCCACTTGCAGCACAACTAACATGGCAGGACTTCTCCACAGGCACCAGAAAAACATAGATTTATCTGTTAAACCAACACCTGTAACACAAACTACTCTTCCATCTTAAATTGGAATTAAACTTCCTTGTAACTCAACTCGTGCAAATGCAATTACAAGCGCCTTAGGAGTATTCATAGCGCAAACATGCAACCTTATTCGGTGGTGGAAAACTCTGGTTTTAGGCATTTAATTAGTGTGCTAGAACCACGCTACGAAATCCCAAGTAGAACGCATCTCACAGCAATGTTGATACGTACATGTACAATAATGTAAAGGAGAAAGTTATTAAAGGTCTGAGCAGTGCGCATTTAGTGGCCTTAACTACAGGTTGCTGGACTTCCAGAGCAACACAGCGCTTCATGACTGTCACAGCACATTACATTAATGATGACTGGGAAATTCTAAATCCAGTCCCTCAAACTTGCCCCGTACATGAAGCTCACACAAGTGAGCAGGTTATTTTATTTAAGTTTCCAATTGACTGAAGTTATTGTTACATTATGTTGTTAATAAATGTTTTAAATTTGACAAGGTAGTGTGGTACATTGTGAACAAAGATCAGATATTATCTAAAAATGTCTAAAAATGGCATAGCAACCTGTGCTTAAAATAAATGTAAAAATTGAGAGCTTTGGAGAATCGTGGCACCCCTACAATGTAGGCATGTAAAGCCAGGAGTGACACTTTTCAAGAGTTACTGAAGTCCGCCACAGTTGTGCCTCGCAGTGCTGGGAATTTGAAGACGCATTCACTGACTGAATGATGTGCCTCTTCGGTGGCTTTCATACCCGTGGAAATGCAAACCCACTATTAAAGGATCTGTAGGCTGAACCAACTCAGAACCAGCACTAGCATCAGCCCAGAACCAGCACTTGGTTACCTGGTCTAAAGGGGGTATGTGTTTGACTCATCAGTTCCTTTAGCCTAAGACAGTGCCTTGGGGCCTACTGTACCTCAGTATGACTTATCTAACTCTGAAGGCCTAGTTTACCTTAGCCAATGCATCTTCGTCCATGTGGTTTTTCTGCATTATGTGCTGCAGAGCAAAGTAGATCTTCTCCTGGAGCTTCTGTACTTTCCGAGGCTCCATCAGCCACGGACGGTCTGAGTTAAAAAAGGAAGGAAGCGTTGATTTGATGGAGAGTCGTTCATAAAGTTATACAGCTCAGACAGTAGAACTAGAAGGACTTTATGACTTCGACTGTGATTGTAGCAGCTTGATACTGACAAAAAACAGAGTGACTGTCTTGTTTTGCTTCCTGCTAAGTGCCTTGAGTCAGTACAGGCACTGAGTTCACGCAGGTTGCTTCCTGTATTCTAATAATATTAGGGAATGTGCACTGACCTGTGGAAATTAGTACAGCTGCTGAGAACAGAGCGATCTCCTCCTCCGTCAGCTGCAGCGAACACAGACTCTTGGCAAAGTCAAACACCGCGCTCACTAAGTCATCACAACCTAGGAGGGACACAGAAGAGGACAGAGAAGGGCAGAGAAAAAAGAGAGGTTTTCAGTACACTTATTCCAGTCATGTATGGGCTGATGAATAACTCACAGGTACAATTTCGATTTGCTTTTTGCCTCGTCCATACCAAGAAGAAATGCAAAGTAATTTGTAATGTCTTACCTAGAGCTTTGAACATCTGCATGCCGCCGTACTTCCCTTCAAAGAGTACAGTGTTGTTGAGAGGGTTGAACGCCCTGCACATTCGCACCAAGACTACCTCCAAACAACCTGGAACAACAACGGAGACAGATTGTGATGAGTTTGAAGCTGATTTACGGGGACAGAATCTTTTTCATCCCTGAGCTAAATTGTCTGACCTGTAAGAAGGCATAGATATATCCATGACACACCATGATCCGTCCGGTCAACTCACCTGACTTGAGCAGGAGGATCTGGTCATTCTGGCACAGTTCCATGAACCCTGAGATGCGCTTGGCAAACTCCACCACATACTGGATAGCATGGGTAATCTGGATGGCACACTGCTGCCACAGCACGTCCCGGGGCTAGAACCAAACACACCAAGGGTTTTAGGATTGTAGGTTTTGCACTTGCATATTTGTATTCATGGCAGTTAATGGAACTCTTGTCGTCCTTCCAGATTGACATTGTTGTGTTTGCATCTCCACTAATGAAAAAGCAATTTTCAATTCTCGGTCATTCGGTCCCATCATTTGTCAGTCTACAAGTCTTGACGAAAACCCATTTCAAAGCACATGAATGCATCGAACACAGATGTATTAGTGACAATGAAACACCTTCATAGCTATAGTATGGCAGAAGTAGCTGAAAATTAAAGTAACACTAATGATAATAACATAAAGCCTCACCTTGGTCTGGTACATCTTGACCTCTTCATAGGAGTGTGTCTGCCAGGCTAGCTGCTGCAGCTCGTCTGTTGTGTACTGACATGTCTCCAAGTGGGACTTGATGATATTCTGAGCAATACGGTCTGAAAGAGATGATTGTTTGTTTATTCATTTATTCCTTTCGGGGTGGTATGGCTGTTAATTAAAGTTTGATAAAGTGGTATATGGTATGTGTATGAACAGTATCAGAAAATGTAAATACTTAAAGCACCTTAAAAAAATGTACTTAAAGGTAGGGAAGGCGATTCTTGAGAAAGATTTTAGCAGAGTCTCATTCTGAGATTGCCAAATACTGACAACTCGAATCGCCTGCCCTCGCTTTAAATACAGTACTTCTGTCAACTGTTCTTGGTTCGATTCAATCACTGGTTCATTTTTACTGCAAATGTATATTGCTACCATTTATCGGTTATTGGTCCCTTTGATAATTTATAACAGATAGTTGTATTGGCCCTGAAATTGTACTGTATCTTCTGTGCTGCTTCAATGTTTAAAGTCTAGAGGAAGAGACTTAAAGCAATTTTTTCACATCTACCCACTTAATGCTTAATTTAACATTTTCTTGTGTTTGTCTTAAATCCATCATTTTATCCTAATCTTAACTTGTGCTAACAGAGCTGTATGTACAGTAATATGACAGGTTGTCAGATAGCTGTGTAAGCCTGTCTGATCTCCTGTTCTGCTCTCAGATTAGCTCTCTGACTCACGGTCCCTACCAGGACTGCTTTGTGGGTAATTTTCCCATGTGGATAATTCATGTAGATTTTAAAACCATTCTCCTGTGCCTATGTTACAAAACCGAACAAAATATATCATGCAGTCCTTACCCAACTCTCCCATGCTGACATTATTGGGTCCCAGCTGACTATCCTGGTATCCTCCATAGCTGAACAGGTTGGGTACTGGCGTCAGGTCGTACACGGGCTCCTGCTTAATGTGCTTCATACCCGACATGTCCAAACCTGACTGGTCTGGGGACGGCTGGGTGGAATCCATGCCATAGTACCCCCCTGGGACTCCACCTCCGTTACCGTGTCCGCCCTTTGGCAGCTCAATGACGTGACCATTGGCGTAGGTGCCCCCAATCTCATGGTTAAGGGTGGACAGTCCGTTGGTTAAGCTGGATGAGTAAACGCGCGCCAGAGCTTCTGCTTCACCTGTCTGCTGCTGGCGCTGCTCCTGAAGTCGTGCCTGGTGCTTCTGGACCTCTGCATACAGGCTGTCACGTTGCTTCTTGGACATGCGGCCGAACTTTACCGCTGTACATGGAGACAGAACAAGAGACATACGCAGAATTACTACTTAAACCTGCCATAACGTTCCAGCTTCTTCAGGCATTATAAATCAGTTAGTAAGCAAACTTGTACTGTTCTACTAAGCTTCTTAACGTAGTGTTTACACTCATACACCACGTATATAATGATTAAGTTGTGGTCATTCCTTTGTAGACATTGATCTTACCATCTCTGGACATTCCTAGGGCGAGACATTTCTGCAGGCGGCAGTGTTGGCAGCGGTTGCGGTTTGTTCTGTCGATGAGGCAGTTCCTCTGGCGGGGGCAGGAGTAGGAAGCATTGTTCTGCTGACTCCGTCTGAAGAAACCCTGGTTACATGTCAACACAAAAGAGCGTGAATACAGACTTTACAGGTACCCGAAAAGCACAGATTGGGTGCCAAAAAACAAAGTATAGAGTCTCACCTTACATCCCTCACACGTAATGACTCCGTAGTGGATACCTGATGATTTGTCTCCGCAGATCTTGCATGGTATAACTTCAATTTGGGCTGCAAAAAAAAGAAGAGAGGACAGAAAAGACGTGTGTTAGAGACATTCTGTGCAGGACATCGACTTTAATTTCACACCTTATTCAGTCACTTAACAGATTTTTAGACCTCAGTCGGTGGTCTGATTCGAGGTTGACCTGCCTGGCTGTACGACCTGATTTGTGAACACTATGAACTTCAACTTCACAAGGGCACAATGACATTTGGACATTGTGTATGTCCTTGAAGGAGTTTTTTCCACCAACTGGGACTTGAGGAGGACTGTGTATGTGCAGGCACACATAAAGATACTTGACAGGGTAGCATTAATTGCTTGCGTGTGCGGGTTTTTCATGTAACGCTTGCAGGAGAGACCCCTGCCAGTTCGAAAGGTTGCCCATAATGAGAAAACCGATTACATCACTGGAGGACCACTCTTCAACTCCCCCCCCCCCCAAACATTTTAGTAATGCTCTCAGAATTGAGCTTTTTCTTAGTCTACAGCTCTACTAATTGAACTACTTTTCATTCACGTCAAATGTATACTCACTGTGTATTGGCAGCTCCATGTACAGTCACAACCAAAAGGCACAGAAAGTTTTTCAATCTGTCACTCAGAACCACCTGTTACCGGTGTCTCTGAACGTATCATCCATAATATATGGAAAGGGAAAGTCGCAGCTCTCGTTAAGAGATATGAGATGGATGTAGAGGTAGGCAGGTATGTCTGCTGAGATGGCACACCCTCTATAAAGAGATTAGACAGCCTATCTAATCCTAAATTATTTCCCGACGAGTTGGTTCCCTCCTCTGCTGAGCACTGGCTTAGCCACAGCTGAAATAGACATTGCATGTAATCTCCTCGCATATTCCCACCTGTGGGACAAATTCTGCATTTTTAGGTAGAGCTCCGACACATTCATAGTCAGCAAGTAGAAAAGAAACTACAAGTTGTTCAGTTTTAGATTTCATGTTCGCATTAATTATGCATGATTTGTCCTCCTTAGGAGCAAAACAAATTTTTCACTGTCTTTCTGAGCTTTGTAGATGTGCGTTTACACTGAAGTGCATATACGTAGGAGTTGCATCTCAGTATTTTTGTGTGCATTTGATGGAGCGTAAATGTTCTGGTTTGTCGTCATACATGTGTATACTAAATGTCTGTGGAGGAATGAGTGTGCAGTATATATAATTGGATAATCCCATATGAGGATCAATGCAGACAGTTCTGTCTGTCTAAGCGACTGAGCAAGAACAGTCAGTGCGGTCTATACACTCTATCTTCACCTCAGGGATTTGACCGCTTCACAATCAAAAGTTTCTCTTAATTCCTGCTTTAATTCACTTGTGGATACTCACAGTTGGACTGCCCTAATTTGTCCTAATTTGCCCATTCACTCATTTGTTATTCCTCTCATTCATTCATACACCTGCCTGTCTTCCCCCTAGAGGCCATTATGATGCATTCCAATCTTGATATATTGTCCGATATTGTTATATATACTGAAAAAATACGTTAATAAACATTTTTTGCAATTACCCCACAAATATGGTCATCAAACACTTTTGAGAAAGGATATTTTATAATTTAACAATAAACTTGATTGTCCAAAATGACATCAGGGCACAGAAACAGCAAACTTCACCAGGAATTGTATAATTATATATATAATTATATCCCAAACATCTCTTATTATATTGGCAAATATCGGACAACGTATATCTGTGATTGGAAAATATGAGCTGATGATATTGATATATCCATCGGGCTCTTGAAATATTCTGTTATAGGTAAAAGTCATGGATTTAGTATAAGCATCTACATTTAAGTGCCAAAGTAAAAGTACTCTTAATGCAGAATGACATGTGTTGCGATATATTAGTACAACCTTGTTATTAAATATTTATATTGTTTTTTTTAATAATTAATTTGTGATAACATGTAAATATTCCAGCACATCATAATCACGTCTTTTTTCATCTGAGTCCTTATGTCCCCACTCCTTTTTTAACACCAAGGAATACTCTTGGATATTGTGACAGCCTTATTTACAAAAATAACATATATCATATTACTGGATCATAGTTATTGATCCAATAATGTGTTCATCACTCCAATGTTGAAGCTGGTAAAGACTGTTTATCTACCTATGTATTTTATCTGTTGGGTAGCTTGTGAATTTCCCCGAAGGTGTCAATAAAGTTCTGTTCTAATCTTTAATAATGATTCATAATTTATCTGTTGATTATATTTTGTGTTATTAAACTAAAGTTGTCAAATAAATGTGTAGTGGAGTTGCTCAAGGTTGTACATCAGTGCTGTACTTAAGTAGACGCACTCTAGTTATCTTTATAGTTGTCGTTCAAGCTGTGAATGGGACCTTCAGCCCCTTTATTTCTCTCTTGTGAAATTACAATTTGTATTGTAGTAGCTCAACACTAGATCATTGTATCCGTCTGCAATAAATGACCTATGGACGGCGTGACAGGCTGTTTGATTGTGTGCTTAAGGATGGCGTAGCTCATGCTGTGCGTTCTGGTGCAGCTCAAGACGTGACCCATTTCCACCAATTCTCGGCCAAATGGCTCCAAACTGGGTCAGAGCAGAGCACCGGACTGGGACGATACACAGACCACACATAAACAGAGTTGTCGATGAACGTGGTCACTATTTATAGGCTGTAAAACAGGTCAGTTGTGCCCGTGATTGCCGTTATCAACAGAGCACAAGTGAGCAGCAAACAGGAGACAGGACAACAGTGCATCGGTCGTGCTTCTCATAATCCTGTTTTTCTTTGCGGTTGCTGTGCGTACTTTAATTCAAACTCTTTGATTAGATTGTTAATCATGAAACAGTGAATCTCTTTAGGCAAGCTGAATGTGTTTAGCCCACACCTGCTGCTGCTGCTGTGATGTGGATATACATACTTATTATTTTAGTCAATTTTTAGAAAAGGCTCTTTACATTTTTCCACCTTAGAGGAGTGTGTGTTTACGCTCTCTATCCACTGATTACATTATATCTTAACTGTATTTCCTTTTTGCCCCATGGGAGATAGTACTCCTCTTTGTATCACATAATTATGCCCAAAGGAGCATGGGCGTGTGGGCATGTGCATTGTTTTAGCGTGTGTTTCAGAGCGGGTTTGAGTGAGCGTTTCACTTCTAAAGAAGACACAGCGAAAGATAAAGTACGTGTATATGTCTACGTGTTGACAAAGTGTTTGTGAATATGTGTGTGTGTGTGGGGGCGTGTGCATTGTTGAGTGTGTGTTGTGCTCATTGCCAGCGGGAACTGTCAGGTAGGATATAGGGAGACGGTCATGACAGCATTGCTGTTGCCAGGGTGACCACCCACTCGCTGCACTCGTCTGGCTGTCACAGCGATGATGTGCTAAGCTGTCACACTCTTAAAGGAAGTGATGTCATCAGTGCACGGAGCCAAGTCAGTGTATCATCACCGCTCTTCCTCGTCAGCAGCGGAGGCTTTTTTGAATTGTTTACCAAAGGACTCCCACTCCCGCATCCAGTCGACAATACACGCCTGCTGCCTTGTTAGCTGCAGTGGTGGATTACAGCAGAATTAAGACTTGTTTTCTGTTGGGTGTTTAGAAGAGGCTGTCTTGCTATTGTCTCCAGAGTTAGGGTGTATGATAATGCATCTTGGGTGTTTGATTTCATGGTTTTACATTACAGAAGTTTTATCTTTAAAGCTGCAGTGGAAGTGAATCTCTAAAATAAAGTAGCACTGCAGAGAAATCAATCTACTACACCTCATTTGAGAGGCCATTTTCCAAACCTTAGTTGGGGGAAAAAGGCCTCTCATTTCAGTTTTTTTGGAGATTATTTTTTGGAGATTATTTTACCCTTAGCTAAGGAGTGGGAGGGGCCTTCTCTCCAACCTGAGCTGACCCACACCGAGCTGAGTGACTGACAGCGTCCTCGGCCAGCGGGAGCGCAAGTGTTATCCTGAGGTTATTATGTAAGAGCGGGACTGCAGCGCTGGCGATTCCTCAGCTAAGAGGAGGATCAGACCTGCACAATCTCTTGAGGGGGAAAAAGAAACAGAGGGAACTAACTTAGAGATTAATTTCACGAAGATAGTGAGAGTTGCCGCACGTGCGCGTGTGTGTAGCAGCGGCCATGAGGGCTGTATTGCGCTGGCACGTGTGTTATGATAATTGATTTTTAATGAGGTGAGGATCTCCTGTGTATTTCCTGGGCTGGCCCTCTCTCTAAATAGAGTCCTAATTATCTACATTGCACTGCAGAAAAAAAAAAAAGCAGCAGCCTAGCACCAGTATCTTAACAATGCTTCGTCTAAGTAGAGTGCATATACACACACAATGACATGATCGTTTTAAAAGGCATCTCCCTTTATCTATGCGGACAATGTAACAGCAAATTGAGGCCACTAGGTGCTGCTGTACATGTTTAGTTTCGTTGTGTGTTTGTGTGTGTTTCAAGTGGGGCAGACTGGACATGCATGTTTCATTCATTCAGCCTGCAGGGTGGGTCTACAATAGAAACATACCCAGAGCAACACACACACACACACACACACACACACACACACGCACGCACAAGCAGTTTCATGCAGTAACACAGCATTATACACTAGAGGTTGGTGCTTATGGAACAGTTGAAATCACTTTCTAGCAGAACTTTTGCAACTTCAGAAATGCAAACACAACTCCTGCTTTAGTCCCAGGGGTTGATTTGTTGGGGATGAATGTGGGTGGTATCTCCACTTCATTAAAAATATGCATAGCTTCTCGCCAGTTAACTAGATATCTTCTGGGAAAATGAAGGAGATCAGCACTTTACCCCCCACCACTCCTTGTTAAAAAAAACCCCCGGCGCCGGCCTTAGATGTCTACACACTGTGAATTATGCTATCACTGTTCACCATCCATTCCACTTCAGTCTGTTTGACTTTTTCATTTGAGTGTTCCTCCTCGCTGTAAGTGGCTGTGTGACTGGGAAATCATTTCGGTTTCTGTATTTCATGATCTATTTCCATCTCTCAGCGTAACTCTGTCTTCCTCGTCTCGTAGAGCTTAGAGAGGAACAAGCTGCTTTTTTTTTTTCTCTCTTCCTCCTGCGGATGATGAAAAACACGAAGAAAACTTTTGGTGGCGTGATCGCTGGGTGGATTAACACACACAGCTGGGAATAGCGTATAGCAGTGCTGCTTGGGTTATCTCCCCTGTGTCTCCTGTCATGTTTTCATATCATACTGTCCCATTAAAATCAATGAAACACAGCCACTGCATATGGTTTCAAACGGACTTGTGCTATGTGCTGTCATACTTTTCTCTCTTTCCTGTCTGTTTTTACTTTCTGAAGCGTCTAAAGAATAAACTGAAGACTGGTCGACTATCTGCTCTCCCTAAAACAATGAAATAAAAGAACGTGCATTTTATTCACTTTGATTTGTCTCTCATACTGTATGTCCATTCCACTTCTCTTTGTGACTCAGACACTAGTCAACAGTATTATGACTACACTATAAATGCCATTGTTTGGGAGCCTTTGGGAGATCTTTGGGTTTAAGGCGCTGACCATTTTCACTTCCCAGTCCAGTAATTATTTATCTCTCTCTGCCCTGTCCATCCATACTCTCTGTTTTCCAATAAAGGTAATGATAGCAATGATGATAGATAGATAGTAAATCATTGAGTTTATTATCAGATGATAAATTAGCAACTATTCAAGCAGAACTGGCAATCATCCTCTGGTTCCAGCTTTGATTTATTGTCCATTGTCTTTGAGATATCTGGCACAAGAATTTCCTTTATCAAGATTAATAAAGTTTTGTCTCATCGAACTGTTGATCGGACAAAATATGACAACTCAAGGTCATCTTGGACTACTGGATGAGCACTGTTCCATATTTTCTGATTATTATTTTTTTTTATATTTTATATATCATTGAAATAATGGGGGAAACCTGAGAAAACAAAGTGCTAAACGGGAAATTAAAAACAGGACCAGGCGATCTAATTATCAGAAAATGTATCAAATGATGAAATAAATATAACAAAGCCTTTTTATTATTATAGTGGCTAAACCATTAAGAGGCCAGTCATTTAAAAAACCCGAAATGTTCCGACCACTAGGCGTTAAGGGTGAAGATCTGAAGATCTTTCTCATGAGCCTTAATTGAGAAAATAATTGACAGAATAATCGATAATGAACGTAATCATTAGTTGCGGCTCTGAACTCCATGTTAGTTATGATCATCCCCGACTCCAACATCCAGACCTGATCTGATGCGTCAACATTACGCTGTCATGAATCATCCTCGTTGTCATGGGACGACACAGTCCTGTACCGGTTCTGTCTTTGTCCGTACAGTCTGCTGCTCTGTGCGTTATGATAGTAATCATAATGCCATGCAGCGGGCCCATCTCCCCTCCCCCACCCCCACCCCCATCCCCATCCCTCGCCGCCAAGCATGTCTTTGTCCACTTTGTAATATAGACAGTCACACTGTTGCTGCATGAGCATACATGTTCCTACCCCCAACCTCGGTGTTTCCCATCAGTCCATCGTCATCGACCCCCCCTCCCGTACTTTGCCAACACACATACACACACACACACTTACAAACAGTCAGAAAAACAGTCTCTCTCGCCCTCCCCCCATGCTGTATGTCAGAGGGCATGAGCTTGTCCAGCTTGCCATGCGGCCCCAAAGCACTCTGGGTAATTGCTCAGATAGCAGGTCTGGGATCAGCTGCGGTTTGCTCATAGAATATTGTGCCGCGGCGTGATTGGACGCCACGGAGAGGGAACAGAAGGGGGCCACTGGCTGTCATCCAGTGCATCGATTCACATGCACAGACACACACACACACACACACACACACACTTGCAGAGACACGTTCAGACAGACAGAGGCACATTCAGACATGCTCGAATGCATACATTACAGCAAACTGCCTTTGAAAAAGCAGACTTTACAGTATGATTTCTATGCTTGCCTGCTTTCCCACTCGACACACACACACACAAACACGCACACATGCACGCACACACAGCCTCCCACCCAGTGCAGCATGTGTCCTCAGATGGATAAGTAGAGATGGAGGCGTGGGAAAAAATCCACAGGGTAAACCCAACTCCTGCCTGAACACATATACACACACACACACACACACACAAACAGTCTGCCCATCTGCCCTCTCAGATCTGCCTCTCATGACCACTGTACACACACACACACACACACAGGCATACGCTCACAGTCCAACCCCCTGTGTGACCTGTAGGACCCTGATGACCTCTGACCTTTCCTTAAGGACTGAGCGAGTGCATCAGAGTGGAAGGAACGAGTCCAAGTGTGAGAGGTCTGCATCTGGTCATTACCGTCTTGAAATCAGCCATGAGAATGCACACACACTGAGGCGAACACGCACATAAAATAACACAGGCACACACACACACACACGCACACAGTCTTATATATTTTATTTCCTCTCTCACATTAGCAGGCATGCATGCGTGCACACCGAGCTGCTGAAAAACACACATCGGTGTCGTGGGGTTCGTCGTTTCGTAATGTGAGGGGAATCAAAGCAGAGAAGAATATGTTGACACACACGTACAGTGACTGAGATCCTGTTGTTTCATTCCCGAGGTGAGAAAATAACGTTTTGTTGGCTTCGGCCAAGTCCTCAACCTCCCTTAACCTCACGCTCCTCCTCCTATGGTGTTTCTGTTGAGCCTAATTCTCAATGACAGTGTGTGTGTGTGTGTTTGTGTGTGAGTGTGTGTGTGTGTGTCTTTGAGGGGGAAGGGAGAGGAAAGGTGGCTATCCCAGTGTAGAGAGAGAGAGATAGAAAGAGAAGGACATCCATGGAGAGACAGACCGAAAATTGCAGCTTTCAGTTCTTACATAAGATGGAGAGAAATTAGCCCCGAGTTTTGTTAGAGTCCTTTAGAGTGGCAGTCGGTGGTCAGTCAGATAAAACAGGAACATCAACATGAGTGAGGGTGAATGGGCTTTAAAGCATTAATGAAGAGAGCAGCACTTAGTCTGGATAGCTGCGGAATTAAATCACTGAGAGACGAGTGGAAACTGTGTTCGTTTCGAGCTCTACGAAAACTGTTTCCCTCCAGATTTGATTGGCTGCTATTGAAATTGTTTATGAGACTGTTTACATACAAACTACACATTTGCGCATTAGTGTTGCTGAAAGTAACTTAGTACATTTACTCATTTACTGTACTTAAGTTTGAAAAATAAACTTTAAAAGTACATCGTCTTAGAGAGGAAATATTGTAATTTTGACGCTTAGTACATTTATCTGACAAGTACAGGCACTAGTAGTTACTAGTCGCTTAGCAGATAAACATTAGCCCGACAGATATAGCACTTCCCCCGATATTATTAACCAATACTGGCCTGTGACAGATCAGTATCGGCATATATGCAGTCCGACATGAGCCGAGACGAAAACTTTTGTTTTTACTGAACACAATACAGAAAAAGATGCATGATTATTAAAAATGTATGCCATTTTAGACAATAAAGTTTATTGTTAAAGTGTAAAATATACTGCCTCTGTTATCTTCTTCACAAGTGTTTAATAACCACATTTGAGTTTTGCCGTTTGTATACTGGCCGACATATCGATATTGAAATTTGGCTATCGACATTGGCACCAAAAAACACATTTCTGTCAGGCTGTAATCAAGTACGTTTGCTCAAGTACCATAATAGGTCAAATCCTGAAGTATTTTCTTGATATTTTCATATTGTGCTACTTTATGCGCTACGATTTAGACTGAAATGTACTTTCGACTTCCCTACAGCTGCAGTTTCTGTTAGTTGCAAGGTTTGCAGATCAACATTTTACCAACCAAACATGATGAAACATGATGTATATTCATTGATTTAGGCTCCACCTTAACCTACTAAAAGATTAAAACACTGTTTACGTGTGACTGCATCAATAAAAATCTGGGAACTCATTTTTCCTCCCTGTTCCTGCCAGACATCTCCCAAAGCATCTGTATTTGCACCTTGTCGATTCCACTAATTATATGGTGATGCACCCAATGTTTACTGGGAATGTAGTATTTTTACTCTGTGGCATTACTACTAATTAATTATAGATCCTTGCCCCACTCGTTGTGGGTTTTTGCTTCCCTTCGAGTGAAGCAGGCTGTCTGCTTGAACATGTGAATGAGTTTTTAAAAGGGTTTGAATGTACGTGTGTGTTTGAACGAGTGTGTGAGCACGCATGTGTGTGAGTGTATGTGTGTGCGCGCGTCTGTCCTCTCTCAGGGATGGCTGCTAATAGCTCGCCTCAGGCAACAATTTAACTCAGCCTAACAAGGTTCTCCCCAAAGTGGCCCCAGGGGCATCTCTCACAGAGGCAAATTGATCACAAAGACTATCACACGGCTCAGCTCGGCTCGGCTCGGCCCGGGCTGCTCTGCTCTTCACCTGCTCTCTCTCTTCCCCTCTCTCTCTCTCTCTCTCTCTCTCTCTGTCTCTCGCTCTCCCTCTCTCTAGTGGGATGATTTAACAGAATGCGTTATGAACATTAAATCTGTGTTGAGAGAGCAAAAGCAGCAGCAGCAGCGTCGGTTTCATAATTGCAGACTCTTTGTGAATGACAGAAGACCTCACATCACCAGCTTAGGATACACACATTCAAACACACACACACACGCACACACACACAGGTAATGGGAGGTAACTCAGGATTTGGCCAGAGAGAGCGAGAGCGATGTTGAGAGAAAGAAAGATAGACCTAATAAGAGTCTCTTCAATGAGATTACGAGCACTAAAACAGGCTAATCTTTGTCATTAAGAAAGATGCCGCAGTAAGCTAAGTCATATTATAGGCTTATTGTTGCCAGTGGGTGCTAGTGTGCACCTGCCAGCACCGAACACCTTCACAGAGCATGGGCATTCATCGACATGGTGTTGGATTTCAAACGGTGGATGTGGATATACACGATCTGTTTTATATCTTCACTGGAACAGCTTAAATCATGCATTTTGTTCCTACCTGTTTTTAGGCTTAATGGCAATGCAAGTTTCTAAAGACATAAAAAACACATAGGAGCATTTCATCTATATGTGTATAAAGCAGAGGTAGGATTGTTAAAGTGACACAAACCTGCAATAAAGGGACTAATCTGCTCTCAGTGTTAGCTAAAGTCTAAAAGGAGGTGTGCAAGTGTGGACTTTGGACGCTACTATTACGGCTTCTGGCGTTATTCATTGCTCGGGGCAGTGAGTGTGCCAGTGTGGTGTGAGGACAGGATAGTTTGAATCAGTGTGTTTCTGTAAGTGTGTGTGTGTGTGTGTGTGTGTGTGTCCGCGTGCGTGCGCGTAAACACCGTCTACTGCTTTATCCACCTTGTACTCTCTCCTCCCTTACTTTTGCACATAGAGACGCGCTCACACACATGCACGGCTGCACTGTTACATAACTCTGTAGTCAAACTCTTGCACTCTCTTTTCTTATCTCATTCATTTACTCATTCACTTTGTGCCTTCTCTCTTTCTCCTGCATTCGAGTACTCTCTTTAAATTTAAAATGAGCCATCTATTGGCTTTATAAACTCTAAAAACTACACTCTGATACAATTTTCCTGCTTCCGTAATGGTTAGTTTTTTGTTTTTTTTTGTCATTCCATGTCCAAAATACTATTTAATTCAATAGTAGATCTCCCACATGATTAAAACCAGAGTTTTGAATTACAGGTGAACATGCTCTCTGACTTTGGACTATCAAACTTTGCGCTCGGTGTCTCCACAAAGACCACAATACGAGGCTGATTATGAGACAGCAAAACTCAATTTCTGCTCAGATGGTCTCGATATGTGCGTATATCTCCCACCCAATTATATCCATGGTCTCTCTGTTCCTACATCACTCGGTTCCTGTGTTTAACAAGCGCAGTCACCCTCTTCCCCCGGTTTTTACTTCAATGTAAATCGAAGGAAAATGTGAATATTGAATGTCATTGTGGCTCCATTGAGACATGCCGGCTTCATGGATGAGTAAAACTGACAAAACAGAAGGAGCTGTCAGAGGACTGTATGACTTCAAGGCAGATTTAGAGTTTAGGAGTGGTTCAGGCTGAAATCCCTCCCGGCTAAGATAAAGTGGAGACACAAACCGAAGCGTGCCGTGTAGCCCACGCTTTTGTGTGTATAAAGATTAAAAAAAGGAGAGAGGGGAAGAGAGGGAGAATCGACTGAGGAGAAAAAGTGTTCGCCTAGACTCCCCCAGACAGCCGCGGAGGGATAAAACCAACAAGGAGAGGCACGCTGAGCACATGCTAAACAAACATGGGCTATGATAGCGGCTCAGTGGGACCACAGAACTGCCATCCAGGCCACACACACAGCGTGGTGGGATGTTTTTAGTAGATGGCCTGAAAAAAAGGTCAGGCAGGCACGCTGGGTGAGGAGTGTGTATCTGGAGACAGGTTAAGTGAGTCCTGAATGTAAGGTGTGTGTGTGTGTGTGTGTGTGTGTGTGTGTGTGTGTGTGTGTTGCGACAGCACTCTGGCGGTACCTCAGTCAGTCAGTAGGGCTGTGTTGAGGGATTAACAGCGTGGCCTGCATGGGCTTGGGGTAATCTCTCCTCTCTTCTTACATAACACCGGGCCATTAGTCAGCACAAACACACAATAAACAACACAATCAACAACACAGAGCTCGACAGCGGACTGCACAGACCTCGACTGCACTGCAAACCACAGATTCACTCGGGCCAGGTGCCCGCTATTGTGCGCAATAAGTGATTTCATGGCAACAATGGAAAAGAGTGATTTGGTGACAAAACCTGTGCGCTGGCCTGCTGTTTCCTCCTGGTTTCCAAACTGCTCCTTTATCAACCAGTGGGAATTATGTCGGTCCATATTTTAGGGTAATTGTTCATTGTTGGGGCTCTTATTCATCTTTCCATACAGACTCCCTGTTAGAGATTTTAATCATCTTTTGGTACAAAACGTTACACTGAGTATGTTTTTCTCCTCTATATCTTAACCAGCATCTTATTCCCATTTATGCGCACTATATAAACATTTGGCAAAAACACGATAATGTACTTTAAAGCATATGTAAGCACATGTTCAATAAGGTATGTCTGATTTGAAGACATATTTTGTTTTATTAAAACTGTGTTTCACTGTGTTGTCAGTCATAAACTGTTTATAGTGGATAACAAATGCATTAATAAACACTTAAATCTGCTTACGATTACATTATTGTTGATTAGAAATGCTAAATAAAAGTGCTTAAGTAAAGTGTTTCTTATATTTTCCAATTTCATACATATTATAACAAATAATAGAAAGACATACTGAAAGTAAATGAAACATGAATGTTAGTGTTCCTGTTAAAACATTAAAGTTATCATATGGTGCATAGATGTATCTAAACAGACCGCGTCTGTTGGCTTCGACAAAAAATTGATCCTGGGATGCTTTAGAATCGGACAAATCAATGCTCACACAAGCCTCCAAAGCACAGCAGCATGGGACTAATTCTATTGGCATGAGGCCGTCAAGCGTAGTGTTGCAGCTGTTTGTGAGTGAACGTCTGTGTTTTTCAGTTTTTCTGTGATTGTACCAGAGCACAACTTTCAAACGACGCAGAAGAATCAGAAGAGCCCGTAATGTGTTTTTGTGGATCGATCCGATCCTGTGTTCTTCTTTTGACACACCTTACAGCACTTGCACACTCTCCCAGTCCCTGTCATCCTATCTTTTCCCATGGTGAAGGAGCCTGGGAGATTGTGATTGACACATATCGCTAACAGAGGAGATCAAATGGCGCTGTGAGCCCCTCCTCCCCCTGTTGCTCCCTCCATCGCTGAACTCTTTGACCTGTCTGACCCGGGTGCATCTCTGTGGTGTTGAAACTCTTACAGCTAAACAGCAGTGACACAAAGTGTACGCAGACACAGGCTTTACACTTCACAAGCAGAATAGATGCCTGCTTATGTTTTCATGTTTGTGTATGTTTATGGTTAATATTCATGTTTCCAAGTACATTGTTGAAATCTGATTATAAGACAGTGAAAGATTTGTTTGCAGGATGTTGATTATTGGCCGATGGGATTCACTTTTACAGCTAGATTGTTTTTTTTAATTTTATTTTACAATTAAATACAATTATTTTGATTCATTTCTTTTTTAGGGTTGTTTATTTGTAGGGCTTTGAAACTAAAATTTGACAGTCACCAAAATGTAAAACTGCTCGAAACGTATTATATATTTTATAAGCCTACTGTTACTGATGCATTTTATTACACCATGTGTTTGTCAGGTACGAGAAACACCATTTACAGCACAGCATCTCCACGTTTCCATTGAAAATACAGAAAAAAATTATCCTGCTTACAACATCCCATGCTAGAAAAAACACCACAAAGCTCAATTTTCTGAGATTGAAAAAAAGGCCCTGGTGATATTACTCGGTCTGTTATTTCTCCGGCCACGCGATGGGGTGACATCATCTTCAGTCAGGGCTTCAGGAGTTGTGGCTATTGTTAAATGATAATTACCACGGCTCATGAGGGGCCTCTATTTTTTATAACCTTGTGGTTGTGAGCACATTTCTGTGTAAGGGCAGCCGAGACACACAGACACACAGACACACACACACACACAGGTTGAGAGTGGGGGCCGCGCAGCCCATACTGATTTAATTCTATCTGACAAAACCCTTTGGGGCGTGCAGAGGGAGAGAGGAAGATGGAGAGGGAGAGAGGGAGGAAGAGAGAGAGACATGGGAGAAAGAGGGGTGAGAGAGACGCTTCAGGGGCCTCTTCTGCCGAGCACGGCTATAAAGTGAAAGCAGGAGCTTTCGGTATGCCCCCCAAAGCCTTGCGTGCACGAGAGTGGTCGCGAGGCCCATTAAAATGTGGATAAAATACAAGGTGCATGACAGAGGAGTTTGCCATGGGATAAGAGAGAGAGAAGAGAGAGAAAGAGGAGAGGGAGAGAAAGAGAGAGAGAGAGAGGTGGGGGGTGTTTGGCCTTCTCATGTTTTTTCCTGCCTGAGGTTTGATGGCCTGAAGCTGAGGAAGCTTTACATGCCATTAAAAGACAAAAACAGGAAGCAGATAGATAGATAGATAGATAGATAGATAGATAGATAGATAGATAGATAGGTCCATGTTTAAACATTTATTTCAACTAAAAATGGGATTAAAATGACTTCAACACATGTAATAATCCCTGTTATTGTTGGTTAAAATGATCTTTACCATGACAAGAATCTGTTATATAATAGTTATGGCCGGTCATTTATTCTCTGATATTATTTCAACAAAACTCTACATCTGATTACAATATAGCCATTGTCCACTGTCAAAACTGTGTATTTTATTTGTAGCTGTATTTTACTTTGACGGGTTTTTTTTTATCCCTTCACATTTTTGCGACAAACTTTTTGTGTTAAGTTTTTACTTTGTACATGTGGGTCCGCATTTCTCCAACTGTCCGTCTATTTCTCTCTCTCTCTCTTCTCCAGCCTGACGTCGGGAAACACTCACACATCCCGGAGAAGAAGCTTACGTGTTTCAAATGTCAGATCGCAACGCGAAGATTAATAATTAGAGTTCAGGAACATCCAGTGTCGCATCTTTGCCCGCGCCACAAATTCAGAACATTAAGAAAAGTCAATAAAAAACAAATCCAGAGACATTAAGCTGACGGTGAAATATAAAATGATTCGTGTTTGTTTCACCACGACTGGAAAAAAAAATGCAAATACGCAAAGTGATGGAGGAGAAACGAACGAAAATACGCATTTTCTGATTTTAAGGGGATATTAAATAACTGCAAGTGAGAGTGGAAAGAGACGTATTATCCTGCGCGCGCGCGCGTGTGTGCTCGCGCGTGTTCATGTGCATGCGCGCAGGGCATGCAGGGCAACATTGACGTTGAATTTCAACATCATCCCCGGCCGGCGCGCTGCAGAGCGGTACGGAAATGGGTTAGTGGAGCGCGTAAAAAGTATCCTTGCAACATTCAATAAAGTTTATCAGCAGAACATAACGAAATGTACCAATAGTTCTCTTTCTGTCCATCATCTGATCTGACCCGGTGTCAGTTCGTGCTGTGGAGTGAGGAGAGCTCAAAACGATTAAAGCTTTGATCAGACTTCATGCGCCACTTTTTAATTTAAAATCTCAGACTCCAGCGGCTTTGCGCATGAATTTGCAAAAAACAAAAAACAAAACTGTGGGCCTGTTCCACACACAAACACGCAATCTGACTCAAAACACACATACACACACCGACACACACAGACACACACCCAGACAGATCCAGATAAAGTTTTATGCATTTATAATGTAAGGTGGCTGAGAAATCCAAGCGCGCACCCTGCGCCCGGCTGTTAAAAAGTATCCAAAACAGCTTCGAAGCTAGCAACTCCTAGAATAAACTTTCAAGGCCAAATGTGGGATAAAGCCTACCGTGCTGTGTGTGGATGTGTGTGTGTGTGTGTGTGTGTGTGCATGTGTGTTTAGCGGGATGAAGCTTGGGGAAAGTGCGGAGCAGTGGGATGGTCTTACCTCGCATGGTGGTGCCGTTGCTGGAGCTGGTGCTGAGGCTCGCTTCCCAAAGCAGCAGTCATGAAGAAACAAACATAAACACTTAAATAAAAGGGGGCTTTGAGGGGGGATGCGGGGGTGAAAGATCCTCGGTTAAAAATAACAACAACAACGAAAAGAGTGCAGATGATCTGCGTCGACGTCCACTGGCTGCCCTGAGTGGAGGCGGCTCTGCGCTAAAAGCATCCCAGACCGGGGCGCAGGAAGGCGGGCTGAGGTCTGTCGGTGCGTCGGTCGGTGCGCTCTGGTCGTGTGGTCGCGTTTCTCATGACATCTGCGCTCTCACCTCTATGGGAGGGTTTCACTGTTTTCTGCGGGCTGAGGGAGGGAAGAGCGTATAGGAGAGGCTTTACCCGGCGGCCCCGATTGGACTGGAGCACTTTCCGCTCCTCCCACTCTCTCCTGCTCAGCCCCCAGCACACACACACACACACAGGCACACACACACACACACTCACCGCCTGGCCGCTACAGCAGCTACACAAACGCAGCAAAGTTTTTAATGTCACCTTCCACAATTATTCAGCTTCATGCATTCTAGGCTATTTTCATGCAAAGTCCATCTTTAATCTGAAATCTCACGTTCTGCCCAGTGGGAAGAGATTATTTATTCCTCTTGGTACCATTTCAGATTTATTTGTTTTAAATTTGCACACAGAAACATGTGGCAGCATTGAAGCTGCAACATTTGATCAATTAATCAATTTTGTTTATTTTTATTTAACCCTTATTTAACCAGAAAAAAAAAAAAAACCAGAAAATTAAAATCTCTTTTTCGATGGAGACCTGGCCAAGACAGAACACCATTACAGAGGTACAGAATCAGTTCAGGTGTCAACTGTTATATCAGTCACCTATCGCCCTTCTGAGTAATTTTTAAGAAGAAAAAGGTCAAAATTCCCTCATTCCAGCTCTGTAAATTTGAATATTTTCAGATTTCTTTCCTCCTCTGTCACAGTAAACTGAATATCTATCTTTCATTTTCAGACAACTAATTGATTATTTAAGAAAACAAACGACAGATTAATCAATAATGGAAATCATTGTTAGCTGCAACCCTTGGCTGAAAAACACAAGTGATCAGAAGGCTTTACACTGTTTGTTTGATCAAGACATTTTACAATAAACCGAAGTTGAATAGTTTCAAAGTGAAACTGAGCTTGAATGACAGTCATGTACTTGATTTAACAGCTTAAGGTCACTCTTTTAATGTACAAAAGGTGATTGCACAGTTTGAATTTCAGCTGATAAGTGACAAAACAAATTGTAAACAACTGATAAAAGAGCGAAGTCATATTCAGACAATGATAAAGTCTGGTTGTGCAGGTTTAAAGTATTAATAGTCACTAGTAATGAACTATTGAGCAGCACATTCTCTAATAGATTGATATAACTGTCGGTTTTAACAATGTCATTCATTTGGTTCACTATACACGCAGAACTTAGGACCACACACATATTTAGGATTTAAATTCAAACTGAGAATTTTAATATTTGCAATATTAATGAGGTAATGATACAAACTCAGAAATATGTATTTTTTTTCTGTAAGGCATTAAACAAGATATTCTCAGAGGAAAACAAGGTCCTCAGAACACTGTTGTAAGCTAGAAAGGTGGCAGGGTCCGCCAAATATAAACAAAGTAAAACAGTATAAAACTGTGTTGTCCTTTAAGGTCATTTTGTATATTATGTTTATTCTGTCTGGAAAAGTAAGAGACTTTGTCTATTTAGTTTGTTCAGGCATAAAAACTTCTATCTGTTCTAATTAAAACGTCTTTCTGTAAACTACATAGTGTACCTTTACATATAGTTTTTGTTTATTTATGTGGCAAACCTTTAACAAATAGCAGTAAGTAAAAAATGCGCATTGGATAGTTTTTCGCAAGAACTGATTATCTCATGCTGATGTTCAACTCGTAGCTACAGTAAATTCCACCACACTCTGATTGTTATATGTATTTAAAACAACACATTATATATGTAGAGGCTCATAGATCTTATGTCACAGAAAGGAGAGCAGCTCGGATGACTCGAGGTATCTCAGGTGTCCACAGGATGGCTTTCAGGGTGGGGTCCTCTTCTTCCTCTGAGAAACTCTGAAATACTGACCTGGAAAATGAAAGAGTAGGTTCATGTTAGACCCTCTGTACGGTACAATGACTGACCCGGTGTGGGCTGTAGGTGTTGAATGTATGTGCTAGTATAACAATGAGGATGGATGATTGTTTCTTAAATGTACATTACAGGCTTATTTTCTATATATTATAACTCAAAATCTGTCTGTGTTCCTTGTTTTGTGTGGTATAGTTTGCCGTGCAATGCATTAAGAGTGTTATAAGGACCGAATAAAGCCCATCTTAATGATTTAATGTACAGTAGTTACATCATGTTCTTCCAACTTCAGTATGTTCAGGTTTTAAGTCGCAGCGTGGAAAGAACATGGACACATTCTCTAAAACCACTCACACTCTGTTTTACCAGACGTGTTCTGGGTTTATGCTAATTTATGACTTTATGCTGCTTTTTTTTTCCAACTTGTCTAGGTTACTCCTTTTGGACAGCAACTCACTGTCAGAACTGGAGCTGCAACAATTAGTTCATTAATCAATTAGTCGATCAAAACAACGTTGTTTTAGTCATTTATCAAATAAAATCATAGATTTGTGTTATCCAGCCTCTTGAGTGTGAGGTTTTGCTGTTTTTCTATGTAATTTATGACAGTAAATGAAAGTCATTGGGCTTTGGGCTGATTGCTAGGGAGAAGAAGCAATTTGAAGAATGTGTCACTTTGGGCTCTTGGAAATCGTGTTAAGCAAAATATTTTTGATATTTCATTTACTAAAGGTTAAATTAAATATATTGAAAACAAACAGCCTCTAGATACAACCTAACATCATATTACAAATTGCAGATGAACAGAAATTTGACATTTGACCAAATACGTGAATTCATTTTGTTAATCATTTATTTTTTAATCAAAAACCAGGCTTTAACTTTTGTCTGCCAAATGTTTCTGCAAAAAATGACATCGAAGTTGGCATGTTGTGGACCAACAAGCAAAAATGCTATTCATTAGTGACTGGGAACTATCCAGCAATTATTTGACTATTCAAAGATCCGCTGTTTGTATATAACGGCAGGGACACGTAGTGACCTCAAAGACCAAGCTACACATGTTTTAGCGGAGCCTGGTAATAATAAATAAATAAATAACACCATTCTACCAAGGCCTGTAATAGCAAGCTTGGAGGTCAAATTATTTCTAAATTTTATTATTATAAGAATATTGAAGAGTCATCCTTAGCGTTAACGTGATTTTTTTTTTTTATATATCTATTCTAAATGAATTATTTCCAAAACTCCAACACCACATGAAGGCATGTTATATTCAATGAATTGCTCCACCCTCTGATGGATGATTACCTCCACCAAGGGGGTTATGTTTTTGTCTGTGTCCTTTTTTTTGTTTGTTTTGTTGTTCATTGCTTTGTGAGCAGGATTACACTTCATCACGACTACTCTATGGATATCAACAATACTTGAATGGAGGATGGATCTTGGCCCAAAATAGACCCCACTGACTTTTGGCACAGCTCTGGAAAAAGGAATGGTTTCAGGAATGATTTCCTCACTTTCTTTAACATTGCGAAACAGTGTGTTTGTTGGCATTTTTCTTAATGTCTCAGGGAATAATTCATGCTGTAGGTCACTGATGAAAATATGTGGCTTTTTTAGTTGGCTGATATCTACGAGTGAGTACAGTTTGATGCAGATCCTAATAAATACCTGGATCGAATTGATTTAAATATGTTTATTGGAGATTGGATTAGGCTGATTGACTTGTCGGCCCTTGGTGGAGGTTTGCACTGTATGCTATGCAAACCAAAATACAAGTTAACATTTTAAATCACTTGCTTGACAGCTCGATGTTCTTCATAACCTTCTTGTCCCTATGTAACCTTAACCTACAGTGTACCAGCAGTTCTGTAACCACAGCATGTGTGTGGCAGACCCTGACTGACTGATCCAAAAGGAAATCCCCACCAGGTCTCCTCTTACCCAAGACTGACTCCTGCTGACCTTTGGGTCCATTCTCAGTGAAATATTAACCAAATGTAAAAACCGTTCGTGTCATGAATGTTTAGAAGAGAGTTTCTGTCCTCTCATTGCTGAAAAGAGCCAGTCCTGTCACACACGGTTAATGTCACGCCCAGCGTCCAGCGTCTGTCATTAGAGTGGTTTTCTGAGAGAAAACTCGGTCGGAGCTTCTGCCCGTCTGTGCGAGGTAGGAGAGAGGCAGGTGTGGGTGAGAGGCACTTTCACCCTGGTCTCTTTTAGCCTCTTTAGCCGTGGCCCAGGGAGAGAGAGACACAGAGAGAAACAGAGAGAGAAACTGCCCCGAGCGCATCTCCACTGACCTACATTTCATCTGTCGCTTTTTTCCACTCTTCCTTTTTTTTCATTCTCTTATTTCTCCTGTACCAACAGCTCCATAATTGTGATGTAATGACCAAAGCAAGCGTGATAAAATCCCAGACTGGTCAGGGTGAAACGCTCCTGAAGATGGGCAGACAGAAGAAAGAGATAAAGAAAGGAGGAGACGGTGAAAGACAGACAAGGGAGGGGGTTGGAATGAAAGCGGTGGGGGGGTACTTAGCACTTCGAAATACGATAAAGGTTTCATCCCTTTTTATCAAAGCAATAAACTGTGTCCTTATGTGATCTGTATGCTGCGTGGACTTGAATCCATCTGAGGGCTGGGGACTCCATTAAGAAGGATTACCACTCATTGCCAAGTATTCACTCTTCTCCCAAAGCTACAGAGATATCAGAGAAATGACTTTAAACATGACCAAATATGTACATCGTCTGTCGAGCGGGCATGGGGGGAAAAAGAAGAACATAGAGGTTGTGTTTGATGAGATATACTGGAATGGAGGCTGCTCTGTCCATATGGTGGTACGAGGGAGGAAGGGAGCAGGAGAAGCAGACCAGGCCATGCCTAAGGGCTGAACTTGAAGCAGGAGAAAGCAGCACTCTGCGCCGAGATGGGATCTTAGGTCCTGCTGCCTTTATGTTTCGCTGTCTGTTTCTATTGGCTGCCTGATCGCCTGCTGCATCTATCTCTGTCTGTCCGATGGTGTACCTGTCCAACTGACAGTCCTCCCTTGAAGGTCGTCAAGTGTAACACACTATCTGTGAATCTGTTGTGTGTCCATCATATTCTGTTTATTTTCCTCTTCCTTTCCCCCCTCCCATTTTAAGCCATGCTGGTGGCGTGGCTGTAGGGATCGCAACGACGATCTGACGGTCTGTCCACTGTTTTAGTCCAGTCTGAAGGATATCAACAACGTTGCATGGATTGCCATGAAATGTATTCAGAAATGTATTTTCCCCAGAGGATAAATCCTAATGCCCTTTAATGAATAGCCTCACCGTGAGATCAAATCGTAATGTGTCCAATATGTTGATTTCTAAAAACATTTCTGTAAATCAAAAACACTACAGTCCTGATTTTGTACTCCCCGTACATTTTTGGAGGTTACAGAAAAAAGCCTAGAGATTACAAGAAATTGGACTGGTATAAATAGAAGTAATACTGATTCAACTTCTTTACTCCACTAAAAATGATGAAGTACAGGCTCTGAAATGTATAAACGTAAAAAGTATCCCTCTGAAGGACATTCCCACCGGCCATTTATGTGCAGAAATAACTGAAATTCATGTCATATTAAATATATCAAAGACTATTAAACTTAAAGGTAGACTCAAAAGGATTTGTCCGAGCTGTTCATAAACACACCACAAAGATAGCTGATTTTTGAGTCTCGTTCCCAGTACGTCAAATACCGACACTTTGGGTTGGTGAAGCGTTCCGAGCAGCATCAAACTGCGAAAATAAGAGTATCCAGGCAGGGCGCCGCACAGTCTCTGCAGATCAGAGACACTACCACACATTTTCTCCCCATTCCAGTCTCCATTTCATTTGTTTTTTTGACTGCAATCATCGTGCAAACAACTTGGACCACCTGCACATCATTTTTATATAAAAAGAATCCTGTCCAGTGCATGACATTGGGTCATTTCCTGTATCACTTCTCTGGTGTGTTTTACTGACGAGACAAGACAGACTGATCATGGATTCCTCCTGGTGGAAGAATTTTGGTATTGGGTGACCCCCTGATCAATCATGTAGTGTGCAAACCACAACCAATTCAAGATTCACGATAACTAAAGAGACTGCTGTGTCTTATGAATCCATTTACATTTTCCTTAATGTTCGCACATACGCAGCTGAATGCTCACAGTGTAGTGTAGTAAACACAGGATAGTGCGTGACATCAGACCCTTATGTCGAGCATCTGTGTAGACATTTTACCCTTTTGTTGTTGTTAACTCACTGAGCTGGCCTTTTTTCTATGCAAAGCCTTCACCATCACAACCACATGTCTCATGCTTTCATTGTTGTTTGGAGGGAGAAGCATACAGGAAATATGTTACAAAGAATAATGTCAGCGAATAAGTATTTCATTATACAGTTTTTTTACATGAATGAATGCAATGCAATGCATGCAAGCAACAAAATTAGGATTAATTCAGTTTGAGTTTTAATGTCAAGCGGTGTAAACACAAGGTGTGTGCAACTCAAAAACAGTGCAAAAGAGAACAAACCAGGGCTTACATGGTTATTGGGAGTTGTCAAGTACATCCTCACACACACAGGATCTCAACAACAAAACAACATTATAGGGAAGCTACCCCTGTGTGCGAACAGTACACCAGTGCAGAGATAGGATTGTGTTGAAGACAAGAGAGAGAAAACAACGAGCCTGAAGAGAGCAGGATGTGATAGCCTTGTTTCTTTTAAGGCTGCTCATTCATATCAGTCAGCGCTGCCCTTGAATCGACCACTAGGAAGTTAACTTATATATAATTAGATAAGTTTCCTCTTGAAAATAAGAAATTAGGCCACAGGTCTCTGAGGAATCTCCCTCTCCAATCTGACGACATGTTCCACACTGCTTCTTATTTTCCCCTGAAACAAGCAGGTGATTTTTCACTGTGAAACTATATATGTGTGTGCATGTGTCTGTGAGTGTTTTTGCGTGTCTTTTTATGTCTTTTTTAAAAATATATATACGAGCATGACCGTATACATCAAAGGCAGGCTGTTCTGCTGGTGCGAAATAAAGAGGTTGCTCGTTTTTTTCTATCACACGCCAAATTGTTTCACGTATATTGCCTCCGTGTAATGTGACATTGACGCATTGACATGTCAAGTGAGAGCTTCAGAGGAAAAGGAAAGAAAGCCAAAGAGGGAGAGATGAGAGATGAGAGATGGAGAGAAGAGGACAGAGAGAGGGAGAGATTGAAAATACACTTGAGAAATTTGCCGAGAGATACCACAAGTGACATAGGCAATTTCTGTGGAAAAATTACTTCATCATAATTTCAATCCCAAAAAGAATTGAAAGGAAAGCCCTGAAGGAGGAAGGCCAAGTCACCTTGAGAGGCATTAGGGGAAACGCTTACCCACCACACACACATGCACATGCACACATGCTCTCTGAATATGGCTCAGTACGATTTTATGTGTTCATGAAAATCAAAAATGTTATCCTCATAATCAGTTATTCCATTATTTGTATTCAGCCACTTTGTCTGTGCCTTTTTTGATGCTACATCTGTGTTAAGTGCTTAGAGCCTGTAACAGAGTTAAAAATATACAACCTATTAGTCTGGCTGCTACTATTACCAGCATCATCTAATCAAAGCTTTATATAGAGCCAGTGGTTCAGACAAACAGTTTCATGTCTCTACCTCACAGTGCCAATCATCAGATTTTAATTGGATTTCTCTATTATCTGTTTTTTTTTTCCACACAAAGCCATTAAGATATTAAATCAAGTTTTACTTTGAGTCAGTCATTTTCCCCTTCTCTCCTCTCTCCTTGTTCCCTTAATATATATCTTTTTTTCGGTAGGCATATCGAATATGCCTCTGTAGCCCGAGGCTCTCTCTCAAAATAATTTAGTCGTCGTTGATTTCTTTGGGAGAGCTTAATAAACGTTGACGTTGAAACGAGGAGGAAATTGCAAACTGGGACTGTGTGAGGCTTTCATGTTCAGGGCTATTTGATAGTTATGTTGATTTTCTGAAGTGGTTCGTAATGATATAAACCAACGGAGGATACTGCAACAGCTTTGCAAATCAGCGTCTTCATTTAATATTCACTGATGGTTTGTGAAAGAAGGGTCGGGAGACACTCCCTGACATAAGTCTTTATTGAAGAGGACCATTGAAAGTGTCTGATTTGAGTGTGAGTCTGTATGTGTGTTTTATTTCTTAGCCTTTCAAGAATAAGTGGAAATCATTTTATGAAACATCCTGGACTGTTGTTTTGTGTAATTTGTAGTCAAAATCAGATTTTAAATCTCCATTCTCCAGAAATGCTGTTTTTCTTTCTGATTCTCTTGAGGCACCACTGGGTTGGTTTACTGTAATCCCTCTCATCAAAACAAACAGATGTATCTTTTATAACCATCTCATCACACAGTCCATCCCACCCGTATCAGTTGACCTTTGACCCTAAACCTATCTGTAGGTGTCCAGTCTGGGGGGGCTTTTCTAGAAGACCAATAACGGAGCCCTGGGGGACGCCACCCAGAGATCCTCTTACTGTCTGTCGCACAGGGGCAGCACTAAGCACTATAATCTGAAGGGAGGGGGAGCGATCATCTGTGTGTGTATGTGTGGTGGTGATGATGATGAGGCAGGGGTGGGGGTGGGTCTGTGCGGCATGTTTTTAACCCCTCCTTCGTCCACATCCCCATCCCTCTCGTTAATCTGGAGTCTAGCATGTGGATTAGTGGACACTCTGCAGCACCACTGTTTGACAGAACACAGCGTTTCCTACAGAGCATATAAGATTACGTCTTTAAGCAGTTTACACTCACAGCTCTGTGAGAATATTGGAGTTAGCACATTGGCTAATGACATCCAATGCAATCAGAGTGCTGGCGCATGCTTTAATGCTGTGGTTTGATGTATATATGTAAATGTAATAACACACCCTGCTGTGTTTTTTAGTGTGTCTGAGGGAGATTATTCATGTTGTTCCCAACAGGTGTTATGATTTTTTCCCTTATTTTGTCCTTGTGCAGTGGGTGCCCGATAACGCCCCAATAAAACACCCTACCCACTGCAAACACACTCATACACATACACATACACACACAAACACAAACACATACAGCTTCATCATGTTAATACGATCATCACCTTTAGCGTTGGGTGGATGATTTGACATCTCTCTTTGTTTGGGCTGAGGTAAAATGAGTCTGTTAGTCTGTTAATCCACCAGGATTAAGAAACAACAACAATCCCCCATGGAGTGTATGTGTGTGTGTGTGTGAGAGAGAGTGCAATACAGTATGTGTGTGATGAGTTTTGATTTTGACACTTCCTGTCCTTAACATTTTGTGATGGTTTCAAAATCTAGAGAGAAAATATTACTGTGAGGGAGCAATATGATAACGTGATGGTGATGGTGATGATGATGGCGATGGCAATGTTGATGGTGATGATGATGAGGAGGAGGAGGAGGAGAAGGATGGATGTTGAGGGAGGGGTATAGGGTAGAAGAGTGTAGGGATTAGTTGATATTTCCCTGGCATTACGTACGCTTTGGCGAACATCTACTTAAGTCCTGCCTTATGCGCCGCTGTCTGGAACACACACACAAAAAGCCCTCTGTCCCATTCACACACACAAAGACTATTAGTACAGTCCAGCTCATCCTCTCAATACGCAGAAGAAAAGAGAGAAAAACATGTTAAGTCTTTGTCCTCGTCTGTCTGGGCCCATTCATTCTCTCATACATGGGAAGAAGAGTAATGGGGAAAAAGAAAGAAAAAATTGGAAAGACACAGATGATTATTTGTCTATTGAGGTTTATGGTTGAGATGGTAAACACTAAGTTACTACAGAGCGGCCTTAGTGAGTCTGGATGTGTACAGACCTCAACAAAAGGATGGCTGCTGTGCTAAAATAATAGGATTGTGTATTTGCAATATCATATCACAGTAATATGATGCTATTTGAGACACTAAAACTTTACAACATTTTATCAGAAACAGCACTGAATATCAGCTCTGATGCACATTGTTGATAAATCAGACTGGAGAAAAGTATGTTTTTTGTCAGTATGGTTTTAATCCAACCATTATTTACTTTTACACCGTGTTTTCCCAATCCAATTGCCAGAATAAATGTTGCTAAATATGTTTCTGCAAAACCTCAGATAAGTTACAACTGAACGTTTCTTTATGTTGCAACTTGATTTTGAGGTTTCACTGTGCCTGTGTTCTGCTTAGGTTAAGGCATAAATAACACTTGGTTAGGATTAGAAAAACATGGTGGTTTGGCTTAAAATACCTGAAATGTTGTCATGAGTATGGCATCAATCACATTTTTAATCCCATGAAAAACAGCTATCTTTAATCAACATGAAAAATAGCAGGGAATATCCCCAGGTCTCTTTAATAAAATCCCCAGTTTTATTGACATAATAATGGCTGAAGATAGTCCGACTTGGATGTGAAAGTCAGCTAATAAGGATACAATATGAACGTGTATACCATGGTTACTACAAATGTGTACCTTGGACGTATCCGTGGTTTGCAGAAACGTTAATCCTGGTGACTGTGCTGGTTTACCTGGCCAAAGTGACTGAGAAAACAGTAAAAATGTCATTATGCAGAATTTAACTGAGCACATTTTGTGTGTCATGCTGTATCTAAAAATGTCTGATTCAAAACCTACCTGTTAATGGGTAGTGCCTGGTTCTGCAGCTTACCAACTGTTTAGTATCAACAACGATGGATTTATGATAATTATTATATGTTTTGTATGATAATTTTGCCCTCTGTGTGACATACAATCAATAATGCCAAAAGGGCTGTTATGTATGCTAATTTTAACATTTTGTCACACTTACATTAATAGTTGGTTAATTCATTTCCTGACATGATCAGGATGGCAAAACATGGATCCTATGACTCATGTGACCTCCAATCATTCTTGGTATAGGCTCTGATGATGAATGTGAATTGCCAACATGGTTGGTTGATTGCTTGGTTGGTTGATTGGTGGGTTTTGTGGGTTGTTACAGTAGGTTGGGTAGTTGTTTGTTTAGTTTGGTGGTTGGTACAGTAGGTTGGGTTGTTGGTTGGTTGGTTGGTTTCTTTTAGGTGTCTGGTATCTATGAGTGAGTGCAATTTGATGCAGATCCAATCAAAAATCCAGATCAAGCAGATTTAAATATGTTCTGTTTGATACTGCGTTAGATAGGGAATATGAACAGGCTTCCTGTCACCCTTTCTTGCAATTGTTAATTTTGTAATAGCATGCTATTGCAGACATTGTCAGATTGATGGACTTATGGACACACCCTTCTTCTCATTAAAGCTACATCAGCATGCTCTGTAGACATGTCAAGAGTTACACATTTAATCTTGTTTGCACTCGTGGTTGTGCCTCGTGAACAATAATGTACCCAAAAATACGCTAATTTCAAGCCTTTGTTGCGATAGCTTAACATTTCCCTTCTGGCAACACTGGGATTTATGCATTTATGTTTGATGAGTGCTAAACAATAGAATAGTAGGTTATACACTGTCGCTGCTGAGTGTAAAAGTTCATTAATGGTTAATTAATGACTGCCCTCCTTACTAGTGACTGAAAATTTAATCACAAATTTCAAACAAAAAATGTATTTACTCTTTATTTACACTCTATATTTCACAATAATAGCAATCATATTAAAGAGCATTGGATGAATATATATACTGAAGTGCGTTTTGATGCATATTCTCAGCGCTACTCTACCATATGAAAGTGATAATTTACTGTGTCTGTCGTCCTCCTCCTGGGATTTTTTTCGGTGCTCTCTCCTCTGTTTCCTTTGCTTTACATACTGTACTTAGCCATCGCTCTCTCTTTGCTTTAGTGGCTGCCACTTCCAATCTCTCCTCTCCTCCTATCCCTTCCCCCTTTTAACTCATTCTGAATTATCCATAGCCGCATCGCTCCCTCACTTTCCTTCTTCTCCCCTCTCCATCCCCCTCTTTCCTGTCTGCATGTTCGCTTGCTCTCCGTCTCTCGTCCTCGTCTCTTCCCCCTTCCCTCAATTTGCTCTCTTACTTTATGGCAGCCTTTCACTTTCTGCATCCTCTCTCCTCGCCCCCCCATCCCGCTCTCCATTCCGTTGCTCTTCCCCTCTCTCTCAGCTTCTCTATGTCTCTCACTTAGTGTAACTGTAGGATATAGGTCAGCAGGGCGGCTTGGCTGACTCGTGTCTAGACTCAGCCTCAGTCTTGGGGGCATGCAGTCACACAGCGGAGCACATTGACCAGCACAATCACCGCACCACGATGGAACTCCATTGACTGTCTGACTGTGTCTACATGTGTGTCCGTGGAAACCACACGCAAAGACACACAGAGAGGAAAAAAGCTGAGGGGCAAAGTTCTTATAAGGAGGCTTTGCAGCACGCTGGGCATTACCAAAAACATTAACGCCATCTGTGAAGAAAAACAGAGTGGTAGAAATGTCAGTGTAAATGTCATTAGTTGGGAGTTGATATTTACAGCAGGGCAAACATGACCACAGGGCGCTCCTTTAAATTGATCTGAAAATTTCAAGCGTGCATAAATGCAAATTCAGTGCTGATGAAAGGAGTGTTAATGTGGCATTCTATAAAGTTTCCTTTGTTGAGTTAGATGGATATAATAACCCAAAAATGCAAAATGGAAATGAAATTGGATACGGCATCCGTGTGGCTGTCTGAGCCTCTGTGTGAGTTGAATGCACCGTAACCACGTCTGTTTTGGAGTGTTTTAAAAGGGGGGTCGGCAGCTGTATGGCAGTGGGTGCTGCAGGGTGCAACATGCTGTGGGGAAGGGTAGATGGGGTGACAGTGTGTGTGTGTGTGTGTGTGTGTGTGTGTGTGTGTGTGTGTGTGTGTGTTGTGGGGCAATGATTCATTCAACTGAGTCTATGTCCCACCCCCCTCCTCCTCCTGCTCTTCCTCTCGCTCAGTCTGTGGTCCAGATGTGATCCCCCTTCTTTCTCCCTGGATACTGATTCAGTCCCTCCACCCAGCCTGCCAGCCCCATGTCTCTGCAGCCAGACCAATGAGGTGATGGGTGCAGGAGGGGAACATGCAGTGGGTGCACATTAGTAAGATGTGACGTACAAAGCCTGTAATAATCACAAGCCTCTAAATATTGCAATACTAGCAATAACCTGCTTTTAGTGTACATGGTGTATCATGGTATATCTCTATGTAATTATCTATCTAGTAGCTAGCTAGGGAGGTATTTGTCAATGTTACGTATTAGTAAGTTAGTTGGGCATGTATCTATTTATTTGTTAGAGCTCTGTTCATTCCTGTGAAAGCTGCCCAGTGGCGCATGAAGCCAAAAAAGCTTGGCTAACTTTCGGTTTAGCACCCTGCTAACTCGAATAGGGATCAAATCTTTAATCCTGCAGCTCATCAAAATTTTATTGGACCGAATGGATCAAATTATGATAGTGAAACAAGGGATTTTCTCAGGGGCTGTGACGCTTAAAAAATACTTCCACTGTTTTACAGCCACTTCTTTTACAACCGTAGCTTCTGTGAAAAGGACTTTTTGGGCTCCAGTGACATTGTAATTACACGCATTGGCCAATATGGAAGTTTAGGTAGTTGGCTGTAGCACCAGTCATCATGTTTGTTTACACGTACTAGCTTACATACAACATCATTTTCTTTTTTCATGATGCCATTCAAAGCATCATGATCCAAAATGCATGTTTCATGCTTTAAGATTGAATTACTGACAGCACTTCTTACCAAGTTGGAGACTGTTATGCTACAGAGTGGCAAAAATGGCAGCTTGAGAGTTTACCCCTAGCAGTTAAGATAAGATGAGATAAGATAAGATAAGATAAGATATGGTAAGATAAGACGTAATGTACCTTTATTTAAGGTAATAGAGTAAAATAAAAATACACTCAAATGAATAAAATAAAGTAGAATAGAAATGCTACGTCTCTGCATGGATCTGTGCCTGTACAATGTTCATGTAAATGTGCAATACGCAAAAAATGCAAATATACCAATATGTTGCTGTTGTGTAGATAGCAAGACACTAGCAAAGTAAGACAGTTCATGAAATAGCACTGCAGAAAAGTCCGATAGGTCGGACCAGTGTATGTCTGTATTTATATATATTTACTTTATGATTATTGATGATTATGATTTGTAAATCATTATTGCTTAGTCTGCCTGGTAACAGCAGCGTCTTCACTCTACCACGCTGAAATATTGATAGATGAATGGGATTAGGTGTGTGTGCTACTGTGAGTGTGTGTCTGTTGTCAGCATGTATGAGTGTTTCAGGCTGTGTGTGAGTTGTAGAGTGCGAGAAAAGTGAGTCTTCACATGGCTTTTAGAAGATAAATCCAATCTGTGATGTAGCTTCATGTTACCTTACTCCCAGCCCATAAATAATGTTATGTCTGCTGTCTGCCCCGTCTACCTCCCCCTGCCTCGACCTTACCAGTTTTGTTTCTTTTTTTTCGCCTCTGCTTTCAATCCATCCTTTTGTTTTCTCTAATTTAAAAATGTATTAAGTCACTTGTGAAGTCAATCATAGTCTCTTTCTGTATACTCCCCCTCCCAGCCCCTGTCTGTCATCCTGTCTTTCTCCCTTTATCCTGAGAGTCTCGTGGGTTAAAAGCATAAAAGAGCTTCTTTTTTTACTAATGAGAAAACCTGCTGGCAACTTCAAATCTCAAACACAGGGAGACACGTGTACACACACACACACACACACACACACACGCACACACACACACACACACACACACACACACACACTCACACACACACACACACACACACACACACACACACACAGAAAAGAATTGAGTATGACAAGATCATATTTCTATCAGAGAGTGCGTGTGTCATCTTGATAATGACTCATTGATTAAGTTAATCACAGGTCTTTAGATCATGTAGACCAACATCCTCTCTCAAAGAATCAGAAATCATCTGATTATGGGTTTACACTCATTTTGTCACACACTGTAAACACATGCATGCATGCATAGGCATACACACATGCATGGATAGCTGTTCATTTACCCTCCATGCATAAGCAAATATTAAACATGGCTTTGCAAACACAAACATTTTCAATTCAATTCAATTTAAATTTTATTTGTAAGGGTGTGCAATCAAAACATAAATGTAACCATTTAATACATTGCACCAGAGTTAGCCTTAGGCTAATTTACATCTGCAGTCCCATTTTGTCAGTGCACATCACACACAGACCCCGTTATTATCGTCTGACAATGATCCTCCATCACCTTGATGCTAAAAAACATCAGGGAAAATGTTTTTAGAATAACAGTCGAGCAGCTTTGATTTCTCTCTCTCTCTTCTGTGTCTCCAACTCTTTTTCAGTACCTCTTGGTGCCAGAACCAATTTCAGCTTCCGTCTTTTTGAGAGGCTGCAGACAGGATGAAATCAATGGACGTGTAGCTGGAAATCTCATTACAAGGCATTATGAGGCAGAGATGTTATGATTACTCTGCAATGTTACCTTTGCCAGCAGATGTAATAATGATGGAGCTGAAGGACAGCATGTTAGGGCCGCCTCTGTAAGATGTAATCAATCAGACGCATCCTCTCGATAAGAACAAACTACTTGACTTTCAGAGCATAATATGGGACTTTTTTTTTTGTTTGTGTTGAAGTGTTAATGTGTGCATGAGAGACAAGGTTAGAAGGTTGGTGATTTGTAGTGTGTGCAGCAAGGTTATAACTAAACCGAAAAACTAGGTGTGAGGAAACAAATAAGTCAACTAAAATGAAAGATAATAGGCTTTTGAAAAATCAAAACCAGCTGGAATAAGAGTGTGTGCTTATAACACAGACACACAAAATAAAATGCAGGTACGTTTGTCTGTATGTTGGTGCAAGTTTGTTGAGAATGGATATCCCCATGATTGTGAGTCAATCCCTTCACAAGGTGTAGTTTTGGATTGTAATACCTATTCTGAACATCTCAAATCTTGCCCCTGACTATAATTAAGAAAAAAATATTGAAAAAAACTAACAAGATTTAGAAAGTTGGATGTTATTCTATTTTCACACTGGACAAAAAACCCACTAACACCTGGTTTCTGTCTTTGAATGGGTACATTCTGCATGAACTCACACATCCAATGACCAACTCAATCGTCAGAATAAATGTTAGCTAAGAAAGTTTCTGCAAAACCACAGAGAAGTTGAAATTGTTGCAACTTGTTTCTTTATGTTGCAACTTCATGTTTGTTTAGGTCTAATTTTCTATTTCTCTCTTGTCACAGCGCTGTGTTAATGCTGTGGTTTACACACAAAAACCACTTGGTTAGGTTTAGGAAAACATCATGGTTTGGTTTAAAATACCTGTTTCGGTTGCCACAAAAACAGCTGAAAATATCTCCCGTTGTCTTTAGAAATATGCAGTGGTGTGACTCGAACTGCGGTTCGCCCATTTGGCAGCCTTGTTAGCTTGTCGTAACACCCCCACCTTCCTCTCCACCTGCTGATGTGTAAGGTGGCTAATAAGCATACGATGTGAACATGAAATGCCACTTTTGGTACAAATGTCAACTTTGAATGGATCTGTAGTGTACAGAAATGATAACTGCCGACATTATATCCCCATGACCGGGCTGAAAGCGGCTGTGCAGTAGTCACAGGTGTTTATCCGCTCCAGCTCTGATCAGCTGTGATGGCAGCACCACTCACTGTTGAAGTTAAGAATGGTGGCTTGTTCATACTTTTCCATCTGTCTGTGTTCAAGCAGCGTTTTCAAAGAGAGACGTGCAAGAAAGAAGAAACAAACAGAAAGGCAAACTCATCTCCATGTGATGGGAAGGAGTCAGTCACCTATTGTAGTGAAGCGGGTTTACCTGCCTTTAAAAAGAACAACAGCACACAGGATAATCCTGGTGTAAATATGCCGGGCCTGTTCGTAATCATGGCAGCAGCATCCAGTTAGCTTAGCGCAAACTTCGGAAACGGGGAAACAGCTAGCTAAGCTCTCTCTGAAGATCACAAAATCCACCTCTAAAGCTCACTAATTAACATGTTATATATAGCTTGTTTAACCTGAAATCCCACGCAACCACCTGTATGGTGTTTCTGAATGTTTACGGGGACTCCATCATAATTTATAACTGAAACATCAGAAGAGAAAACCAAGGGCCGACCCTCTGTCCTTTTAACCTTCATTACTGTTACAGCTTGATTTATATGTATGTGCGTCGCTATATAGACTGATGTAACAGTACAGCTCAGCCCATCCTCCGCTTCCATCCCCTTTTTCTATCTCTGTCTCCTCTCTTTCATCCGTGTTGCCCCAGGCACCACTGTCACTTCCCATCATGCTTTGCTCTAACAGTAAAAGTGACGTTACATTGCTGTGTGGTGCGTAGCTTTGTACATTTGTCCTGCCTGGAAAACAATGCAGAATCTCTTATTATCATAATTGATTTGAATTATATGTTGCCTTTTATTGTGAATTGAAAGTGAAAAGGTGTTTCTGGCAGAGTGCGTTATTATCATTGTGCCATACATTACCCCTCCACCCCCACGCTTGTTTTTTTTCCAGTGATCTGCATCATGTAGGAAGCAAACTGATGTTGCATGTGAATCCAATGATGTAATCCACATTACAGGGTACAGCTTTATGTTTTACCTTTTACTGAAGCACATTGATCCACTCATGGAGAGGCCTCATGGGAAAACCACAGCTGCAAGACAATCAATGGTGGTCAATTTACAAGCCAACCATACATGCCAGCTATTCATCCATACAGTCCACTTCCAGTCCGACAATCCACCGAACTAGTCATCTATACATCTACACTCTACACAGAGTATGTGGTCTCCCATCATTCATCCATTCACACAGTACATGCAAACATGCACTCAGCGATGGTGGCCAGTAAAAGAAAGAAATAGAAGATGAAAACTAAGCTTGATGAGAAAAATATCCCCATGGTTAAACATAATTATAAGATAAAAAGTCATAATTATGTGGTAAAGGCATAATAATGGGAAAAAAAGTTAAAATTATCAGATAAAAAGTCATAATTATGAGATAAATCCTAAATATTAGATGATGCATTGTAATTATGAGATTAAAAAATCCTAAATACCCTAACCCTAACCCTGAAAATAAATATCATAATTACTAAATAAAAACATTAAAATCATGAGATCTTTAAGTTGAAAATGATCAGATTAGAAGCTATAATTATGGGATAAAATATTGTAAATTGAGTATTCATAAATATGAAATGAAAAATTGTGAGATAGAAAGTCGAGAATTTTTTTTGTATCTTTATATTTTATCTATATAATATAATTCTATCTGTACATGGAACACATGTCACAAAACCTATGTCCTCAGGTGAAACGGCAAATTTCATACAAATAACAGTAGAATGGAAATGACATGACTAACATTTTTCCTCTACGCTCTGATGAAGGCCATGAGGCTGAAACATTAGCATGTTGGTTGCCATGGCCCAGAAAGAATTGATGAAATTGAAATTCGCCAGCTCTGTTCTGAACATATGTGTGCGCTTCCTTTCTACCTTCTCATAATATTTCAATCCTATTTTGAGACTGGGACCCAGATGAAGATGCACCAAGAGTTCTGAAAAAAACTTCACCTACTCTTTAACTTGAATTCTGTGTTTCCATTATTTTGTCCAGCTCGCCCCTTAGTTAACCCTCCATCTACCCCTACATACACACTGTTTATATTAAACTACAGACACATATAGTAAACATAGCCATAAGTGCACAATGCTAAAATAAACATGTGACTAACCTCCTCGTCATCTTCTGCATCATCATCCCATCCGTCCATCCTGCGTGATTTAACTGTGTGTGTGGCAGAGGCCATGTTTCCGAGCCTTCCTGCTCCTACACTTGTGCTCGTATAAAACATTAAAGCCAAACTCAGACCATCCATATTTCATACATCATTTTGCAAACAACAGATGAATAAATTATACCACGAAAGTGGGCATAACCTCTGCATCAGCATATCACCATGGCCTATTTCTCTGCTTTTCTCAATGGTGAGTGGGGCTGATGTGTGTGTGTGTGTGTGTATGTGTGTGTGGGGGTACCTATATATGTGAATATGATTGTATCTGTGTCCTGTATGTGGGTGTATGTGTCACTTTTTCATGTGTGTTCAGTGTCAGCAGGGTTGGGTGTGTACTCTTTAAGGAATAATGAGAGCTCCGTCATACTCCGTTAACACTGATACACTTGCCAGCTCGCCATCTCCTCTGTCCCCAACCATTATCACTCCCATAAAGACTCTCTTATATAATATGTCCGACCATTAATGGAAAATAACACTCGGCTCCAACAAAGGACAGAAATGTAATTACCGGTCTGAATAGCACTGCTGCTCCTTATTCTTACCCAGAGAGAGGTGGGAGAGGGACAGACAGAAGGACAGAAAAGCAAAGGGGAGGATTGAGAGACCTAACAAGCATTTAGTGCAAGAGAAAATTATGAAGGGATGGAGGGAGTGAGGGAGGCAAGGAGGCAGGAGGAAAGGTTATAGTGGAGAAAAGGACATTTGTATTTCTTACGTTGTCCACCTGTCCACACATGTGCTTTTCAATTTAATCTTTCTTCGATCTGCAATCGCTACGGTTCTGGATTGGTTAGCTTTAGGCAACTAGAAGTACATAAAGACAAGCTATACTAATTGTTTAAAGAGTTCTAAACCACTGTTGACTTAAATGCTGTGATTAAGGACATGCCTGTAATCATAATTAAAGACATCAGTTAGGCTTTCCATACACATGTGCTGGCCTGGCTTGACTTGGTTTGACTCTGCACTGAATATCATTTTCATTACAACAGGGTTACCTACTTCAAATTGTGTATTTAACTGATGACATGCTTGTCTTGAATAGTGGTTAAAATGTTGTTCTCCCTGTCGTGTTACCAGAGAATAACCGCTACCAATTCTCTGCTGATTCGTGTGTTAAACATGTTTTTACATCTGATAAACGCTTCACAATAAAAGTCCCCTAGTATTTTGTCATTTCAAACCCCTAACCGTAACCCTAACCCCTAACCCTAACCCTTGATCTATGAAGTATCAATGTCAGGATTTTTTTTTTTTTTTTTTTTTTACCAGCAGCAACTTCAAATGACTCCTTATATGAAAATGCTTCAGCAGCACAGTTTGACTTAGCCCGGAAAAGTCCCACACTGTTTGTTATCTGTAGAAAATGGGATGCAAACAGCAGCAGGGTTGAGTCGGGCAGATTCATGAAGCTCTGATGCTGGCAAATCCCCTATCATACCTTTTATCTCTCCTTACTTTATTAGCAAAAAGCATTTAAGTAGCAGACTTTTCATTTTAGCCAGGCACTTTCTGGTGTCATTCGACAAACATCACAGTGGCAGAATATCTAAGCCGTGGCTTAACTGTGAAGTCAGGTTCTCAGTCAAAACATTGAAAACAAAAGATGTACAGCAGACTGATGAAGTCATGAAGTCACACAGGATCATGGGAGTTGTCTTCAATGATAAACAACCACTGTTGTCAATGAAAACCAAGCTGATGTGACTCAAACAGAAATGTTCGTGAAAGTTTAATTCACGTTGCGCTTAGTCACGTCCCTCCTCGATCTCTGGGGCAACTTTGAATAGAGTGACAGATTTCACAGGGTTTCAATATTGGAAACATTTCGGACAATGTATTTAGACAGTTGAACAAAATATGGAGATGGTCTAATCTGTATAAACATTATAATGCAGAAATGTAACATATAATGTCTATAATCAATTCTCCGCTGATATAAAATGTTGATGGTTTAAAGTACTACTAGCAAGCTGGTGCCTGTGAGGGAAACAAAAACATGAGTCTGTATCACCATTAAAACTCTTGAGTGTGTTATTATGGGTTAAGATTTGCCTGTGATATTGTAAACGAGGTCTACACCTCAATGTATTTTCAAGGTGAAGGATAGTTTGAATGTATGAATGAATGAAAATGAGCTGATTGAGTTAACCGTTCGGTATCCGGACCTCCACTGGACATTTCTGCAATAGAACTTATCATGTAATATATGTTGCTGTTGGCTTGTCATTATGAAGGCATATCATTACAAGGGAATGATATGCAGCTTCAGCTTGCTCAACAAATTACTATTACTGAGCAACCAAATCTATTAGCTGTAAGATTACATGTAGCCAAGGTGTTTGAATGGTCACAGTTGAGTGACTTTGTTTCATCATGCTGAAGTTATTCATTTCACACATCCATAGATACAGTACATTACCTACAAACAGCTGTTTTTAGAGTAGAACTGTATTTCATTTTTTTTAAATCCACACATCTTTTTCTACTCCACTTCCAAGACAAATCCACATGCTCGTCAGATCAAGATCTTTATGACAGGAGGTGGTGGTGATCATTTGTCCTCAGGGGCTTCTTCAAATCAACATTTTGTATCTAAGCTCATTTCAAATTGTCAACATTAATTAGGCTGCATAACTGCAGTGTTTCTGCCCCCTCTGCATACAATGGGATTACTGATTTTTGAGTTTTAGTTATGTGAATCTTTAGTTACTTGAAAGGTAGGTCTAATTAAGATTAGATAAGGCGTTTGAAATGCCTGTGACTCGGTGACATGTTTTGAATCTGAGTTTGGATTTAGTAAAAATGTCATCAAAACCCAAAGTTGGTCTTCAGCGTCCGAGTCAGACACTGAGAGGTGGTAGAAATTGGGTCAATTTAAACACTTTGTATGTCGACCTGTTCACCATGACCTCCTCCCTAAAAGTTTTTTTACGGTGAGGTGATATTCTCTTTAACTCTCTTTTGCCTTTGCTAATTATTTTCATTTTTTAAAAACATAATTTATTTCATTTTGTATTTTTGTGTACAGTAACGTGTGAAGAGGTTAATCTGATGAAACACAGTTCATTGCACAGCGTACGTATTAACGTCAACACATTCATTTTAGGCACACAGCCCTGTGTTCATCTTTTCATGTCATTCTATCCACCTAATATTTGACTCAGGTTACATTTGTATGTCTGCTTGACATAAATTCATGTCATCAGTGATCCTTCTTGTTCTTGTGACACACATCATGTAGGGCATTTTCCTCAGTCCTGACAGTAGCATGATGCTGAGGGCAAAGACACACTGCAGGGGATGCATGTGTGCGTCCGTGAGTACGACATTTGTGAGCATTTCATTGAGTGTGTCTGAATGAGTAAACATGCCTGTGGCTAAAGCAAAGGCATCAAAAAAACACACAGTTAACATCTGGAAGAAAGACGAATTGACGGAACATTTTCACTATGAGGCAGCAGGTGTGTTTCTTTGTGTAAGTTCATATTCAGAGGAATTTATGTATGCTTTGTCCAAGTGTGTTTTTTTTTTGGCCATGCATCTGAATGCTTGTAATGTTGAGCGGCACTTTGGATGGCTGCATTATGAATCATCTGTGTGTTACAAATCACCTCTTTAACACATCTAACCTTCATGGTTCAACTTCTGGGTGAGTTCATGTATTAGTCTATGTGCAGATGTGGGTTACTGACTTCGAACCCCCCCGCATGTGTGTTTGTAAAGGAGATCTCCTGCAATAGATTGTTTATGTATCTCTATTTACAGTGCCGCATTGATTTTCTGATGTGAAAAGCCTCACAGGGTGAGGAAGGGGACAGTTGTGGAGAAATAAGTGAACTGTCGAGATTCATTAGATGTAGAGACGGAGGAAAAGTACGGTGGATTTTATCTACACACTGCTCTGCACGTTACATTACATTAACACCACTTTTACATTCAATTAACGTCAACAAAATATTTTCAATTCCCCCCTCGGACCCATTGTCATCCCGTTTCCTCATTACTTATCGGGAAGAGGAAACATTGACGATTAAATATTTAAGCGCCCTCTTTGTGAATAATTTACCAGTGAGTGGCATATGTTAAATATGTGTTGAAAGCATACATTAGATTTGTTTTGTATACAAATCAGCTCCAGGCATGCACCCTTAGGGGGGAGATTGTAGCCGGGGAGATTTGGCGAATACTGATGGTTGTATTATTTAGATGTGCATAGATTTCGATCCGTATTCCTGCTGTTGCTTTTGTTAACTGTGTCTGATTATACCACACATTATTTCGACTGATGGAGGGCTGAGAGAGTTTATTGTGTGAGGAGAAAAGCTTATTGAGATGCGCACATGTAGAAAACAAGTTGTTTTTTTGTTGTTGCTCGATCTGCGTGTGTTTGGTGAGAATATGTTTTGTACAGCTTGAAACAAAAAATTTGAGGTAATTTTTAAGACCTGCATTTTCATATTTGGATTGTCTTATTTAGATTATATTTTGAAAACATCTCTCACTTATAAGACAATCCAATACGCATCGAGATACATGGGCTTCAATGTGAGTTAGGGACGATACATTTTTGATAGGGGACAATTAAGAGCGGTTCGATTGGTGTGATACGGTGTGATACGGTGCAGTTTGATACAGACCTTGACATTTGTTTAATGTAGTCATTTATTTTCCATCATAAATTTAAATATGCCATGATGCCAGATATTTGTATGATACACTTCATAAAAGACCAGGGAATACCAAGTCCTTTTGTGACTTCATGACATAGGGAAATAATGAGAGATTGCAAAAGTGCACACGTTCTCTCCTCAAGTAGCAGTATAGATACTTAGATACGAGACACTTACACACTTTTTCTCCTCATTCCAGTCTCCCTCTTTTTAATTTCCGTTTTCTTACGTCTTTTACGTTGTTTTGTCACGCTATGCCTGCCATGTGTTGTACGCAGTGATAGGTTGAAATCCTTCTGTGATGTTGGGAAGGCAGCGAACAATGACGCAGAATAAGATTAATTCATAATTCTACCTAATTGCATTAAAATTAAGTAACAAGCCTGTTTTAGAAATGTAAGGAATTGAACGATCTTTGTATTTAAATGCAGGGAGTAAAAGTAAAAAGTTGGTCAGGTTCAGTAACAGCTATTTGTACTTCATTACTTTCCATCACTGAAAAGATTAGAGCAAAAATGTGTTAATTTAGAATACATAGATTATTGCTCTTGCGATAGACAAACAAAACAAACAAAAAAGACTTGCTGCATGAACAGAGATTTTAACATCATGAAGTGTCTCACTCAGCCAGGCCAAGGTGTCTCACTTTGGCAGTAAGGAGAGAAGCATTAAATGATTACCTTATGATCACCCAGCCCAGACCTCGCAGAGTCGTAGGAGGAGAAAGTGCCTGATAGCCGTGTCCTTGTCTTGGGTTTTTGTGCTTGTTCATCCTGGACTGTTCTGTGTAACTTGGCCAAATGTCCTTTCGTAAAAGAAACCCAAAAGTCTTCCAAGCTTTAGTTTTTATTCTGCACTGTCCGCATTGTCGGACATGCTGTCTTTGTTTATCTAACAAATGTAACAGCAATAGAAGTGACCCTCATAAAAGTAATGCAAGACATTAAACCTTAACCTTAAAAAACTGGTTCAAAATACATTTAGATTGATCCAGAGCCAGCACAATGATGTACTCGCATCTTTAATGTGAAAAAACTATTATCAATTTATATTGGTTGATCTTTACAACCATAGTTGTAAATTTACTGTTAACTTGCAGTTCACAAAGCAAAGCACATATGCAAGATGAGTGTCAGGCTTTGTAAAAGTACTGTATTTACGTGTTTGTGTGTATTAGTAGGATGGGTCCGAGATGTATATAGGGTGAGATAAGGCTGCAGGTTAACGTCAGAGGTCAGACAGCTCATTCAAAGACAGAAATGTCATACAGTGTGGCTATCTTTTACACAATTGCAGTGAAGAGGGGCCTTTCCTTTGCGGAGACCGGGGAAAAATTAAATGTTTTGTTTTTTTAAAGAAAATCAACAATTATATTATTCATATATTTTCTTTTCTTGTCCTACACTTTGGACACGTGATGAAAGCATAAAAGAGAGACTGACAGGTTTATTCAGTCAGAATCAGCTTTATTTGCCATCTATTTCAGTGTATAACACAGAAATAGACATACAGCTAGAAGCAAGAACAGCAAAAACTGCACAAATAACTTAAATAACTAATGGTAGTAAATGGTCAGGACTGTACAGTACTGTATGATGACATAAAAAGAAAGTAGGTGTAGGTTTTTATATATGATACGATCACCATAAAAAATGTGCAAGACATTAAGTCTGTACATAAGTAAACTGTGTGTAGTACAGCACAAGTAGTGCAAGAATAAATATTGTATGAATATACTTTCATGGTGTGGTTGAATTACAGTCATCATATACTTCATATACATTTTACAATATGTACAGCAGGATTTATACATTGAAAATTATGACTAAGTTATGTACATCAAGCAAGATATACATTAACAGTGACAGTGCATGATGATATAGAAATGTTAATGCTAAAAGTAAAAATGTTCCCAGATTTGTACTTAAACTTTGAAAATCATTTCCAACAGCGTGCTTGGGTTTGATTCACAAAAGAAGTAACTAATGCTCCTGTCATCTATACATCTTAAATGAACTTAAACGGACTATAAACTAAATAATGCAGCGCAAATTAGGGTTTAGTCAGGAGAAGCTATGGAACAAAAGAGAAAAGCAAGCTATGTTGGAGACATGAACCCAGTGATGGTGGAGTAAATTGAAGCTGTCATGGTTACTGCTTATTATGTGGAATTCATCCTCATGTGTCTCGTTGTGACTTTCCACTTCCTGTCTTTGTCTTTTCTCTTTTCCACCTGTGTTTCATTTGTGAATTAATCCCTCTGTATTTAAGCCTGTGATTTTCTCTTGCTTTTTGTCAGTTTGTCTGTCTTGTTGCCTGCATTTAGATTTTTGGACCTCAGCTCAGGTTATTAAAGCTTGCTTTTGTTTCTTAACCTGCCTGCCGCTGCCTCTAAATTTGGGTCCTCACCTTTTTGCAGACTATAAAAGTAGCTAGGCAACAAGGATTATTCAGACGACTACATAGTGGGTTGCCTAACAAAGGCAAACATGCAGCTTGGGAGCATGTCACCGCTGCACATTGATCGGAAAGCTCAGAGTTCACCACAGACTTGGACCTCGATGACGGCAGGAAAATCACTTACGTCAAGTCTAGACTTTACTCAGGGGGGATCATTTGCACGTCACAATACATTTTTATATATAACTACTTACACGTGGTTTTCTGCTTGCTGTAAACCAGACTTAGATTAACATTGATGTCCCTTTGTAAATTAGGTTTGAAGTGGCTCGCCAATTTATAATATAAATCACTGTTCAAACATGCTCTATATGTGTGGAGAATTGATAGTTCTTTTATAATCTGAGCACGGAAGGCAGAGCAGAACAGCAGAGAGTTTGTCAATAAAGAGAACTCTGGATCCTCATTTCTTTTGGCCCTCCATTAAGTTTCATTTTCGATTGTTAACGCTTGGGCGCATAGTCTTTAATAGACTGATTTAAGTGTTCACCAGAGTGTTCATCTTACTGGTTTTCACAAAAGAGAGAAACATGTTGTTTTTTTAGCCAGCTTTGACAACCATGAGTTGTTTTCTTATTCATTCCAGCCAGATATCCCCAATGTGATCAGCTTTGGCGCGGTGATGTGTTGCATTAAGACATTACAAACCTGATCAAGACATTTTGTGATGAGCAACAAAGTGTTGAATATTTTCAGTGAAAGTGGAGGCGAAGAGAGAACGGGGTGGGGGGGGGGGAGTGACAGAAACAAGAGTTGCGGTGGGGGGGAGAGGGGAGGGGGGGGGGTGAGAGGGGTTGTGGGGGTGGGTTGAAGCATCTCACGCTAACACAGATCATGATCATCATGTTGGCAGGATCTGAAAGATTAGACACATCAATAGTTTATGAATCTCCACAGAGTTGCGCTCAATTCCCTCTTCTATAAATTACTAAATAAGGGCATTTACATCACAGCAGCACTGCAAACTTTTTCCTTTTCTCCACTGTTTCCTTTCATCTTCCTCTAGTTGAAACTTGGACACAGTCCATTTGACCCTCATGAACTGAGTAATAAGAGAGAAGAACAGAGGCAGCAGAGGACGTCTTTATTACTGTTGTGAATCAGTGAACAAGATAGAGGGAGAGAGAAAGAGAAGAAGAGAGGGGGAGAGAATAAAAGGAAAGGAAGACGTGGTAAAGACGCGAGCACCTAAAAGACTGACATAATTAATAGATGTGGCCCGCCGATACACATGAATTATGCAACTTTTATATTCAAGAAAATTACAAACACAACCCATTGGGAGAGAATGGAGAGGAATCATTATCTGCAGACTTGAACCTTTGTAAAATGCACCAAATTTTTAATAATTAATCCACATAAACAAATAACACATGAATAAAGAACACTTAAAAAGCCACCCAAGCCACAGGAGTTGTGCGAACTTCCTCTGTAACTTTCCTTCTGTGTGGAGAGGAAGAGAGCGACGGGGGGAGGAGGAGAGGAGAATGAGGAGGAAAGAGACTGAAATGGTAACGACAAAGTGTCATCTCTATCAGGCAGACTGATGAGTTGATTCTGATGTATTTTTTCAGATTATTAAACTTGTTTGCTCCAACACACGTTTAAGAGGTGTAGAGTCGAAGTCGTGACGGACACGCAACCTTGAGCCCCGACAGGACAGCAGCACACTGAAGATGGTCATTTATTAACGACATTAACAGAGGAAGAGCCTGTTTTTCTCTCTTTGCAAGGCTGTAGATAATGATACAAAAATGTTGCATGGAAATGATCAGTTCTTCTTGTATTACCAGATGTAAATTTGATCTGCAGCTGTTCATTTCTACTTTGCCACAGATGTATTTTATGACATTATCACCGATGTAGCCGGTGTTGTAGAGTAGTACTTTAGAAGGCCACATTGTTACTCAGTCCTCTGTCGATCTCGGACAAAGAGGACTCTGGAATTTATTTCAAGACCAGTCAAGACCACGACTGCAGGGATTTCGCTGTATTATGTAATTGTTTCATAAGTTTTGTACTTAATGATGGTTTCTGTGAGACAGACGGAAGTCACCGAGAAAACCTGATGCTTGCACAAAAAACTGCATTTTGTGAGGTGGATGGTAAGACATAGAAAAAACAAGTGTTCAATAAAATTGGTTGAGCAAATTTCAGCTCATGAGGGTTTGTTGTATTTGTTGCTGTCAAATTCACATTAACCTCACCTTTACAATCATTTTTTATTATTTACCAAGACATATCTAAAGGTATAGTTACACAGTTTGCACTTTTAGGGGCCAGTGCCAATGCTGATATTAGAGAACAAAGGATTCCAATATCAATATACCTTTTTTTTTTAAGTGAATCCTCAAATGTGGTTATCAAACACATGTGACAAAGAAGAAGCAGAGGCAGGATATCTTACAATTCAACAATAAACTTTGTTGTTTTTAATTAGTTTTCTGTGGGTGTTTTCAATGCGAACGTGGATCTTTCAGATCATTTTTAGGAGTGCCTATCATTTCCAGGTTCCACATTTTATGTGTGTCATGCAGGGTGCTTCTTACATTGGTCCTGGTCTTGACTTGGTCTCCACCCCTCGAAGTCTGGGTCTAGATACACTCTGGTCTTGGACATGGCTGCCTACATACATACTGTATGCACAGTTAGCATGGCTACTTCAGTTTATTCTTTAAAAAAATGTCAATGAAAAACCCATGAAGCCAAACAGCAAGATGCATTTTCCACACATATGCTCATAGATTAGCAAAGGTAAACATTTAAGTAATCATTCCTCCCTAAATTTAACCATACTCTCACATAATCTGCAGAATATTTTCTTAATTAATCTGCCAATAATTTAGTCCAGAAAAAGTCAGAATTTCACAGTTTTGACCGAACAGTCCAAAAACCAAACATGCTCGGTCCACTGTCACATCAGACAAAGAAAAAACGCAAATCAGCAATTTTGAGAAACTGTAACTGGACAATGTTTTACACAGCAAATTACATAATAACTTAATGATTATCAAAACAGTTGCAGATTAATTTTCTGTCAGTTAATTAAAAATGTAAACTTTTCTCAGAAGCTTGTTGGTGGCTGTCGAATATACACAAACTTCAGATGGAGACTTGTAATCCCCTGTCTAATCAGTCACTGTGAGCCTAGATTTGAATAATCCACAATATAGTCTGAAAACACCCATACAGCACTCACATACACACACACACACACACACAGTCACATATATCCATGAGAGCAGGACAGCGGATGTGTCAGGTTGGGTTAGGATGGTGTGGCTGAAGAGAGGGGAGGACATGAGGACGCCCTACAGTGACCACACAGTGATGCCCTCCAGGCTCTGACTGGAAATGAGCAGGAGCTGCAACAAACACACACACACACACACACACACCACCACACACACACACACACACACACACACCACACACACCACACACACACACACACACACACACACACACAGAGGCCATTGTCACCTTCAACATAGTGCAGCATATGTTTCACACTGAAAATGAAAAAAAAGAAAAGCTCACACCAGCCGCTGCTCAAACACGAAAGCTGAAATTTGAAGTAAAACTGTTCTGGTCCATGGCTGATCCTTCCACTGCATCTTTCTCTCTTTTAGTTTATATTCATTTTATTTCAAATAAAATAAAATGTACTTAACCTGCAGATCTCTGCATCCACATCTGATTTTTTTTTAAGCACTGAAACAAAGGAAAGTGTGGGGAAATTTGAGCGATTTACAGTTAGAATAGTAAAAGTGAAGCCTCTTCTGGGCTAGATTTTAGCTTGAAGTATGGCTCGGAATTATTGTTCCCTACTCTTCTCTCATTTTTCCAGTTTATTTTTGTGCTTTGTGACCTTTGTTGAGGAGACATGCGACACCAGAGGCCATGTGAATGAGATGCAATGTTTTATTCTGAACTACCTTTAGGATTGAAGTCCCACCAATCCTCACTTCATGTCTTAATCTAATAACACTGGTTAGCTATGTGCCTGGAAACTGTATTATTTATAATATTTTATAATAGTGCTAATAATTCTGACTGCAAAGACATTTCTAAAGTGTGCTTGATACTTTCCCTCAAATGGCCAAAATGGAAAACAGTCTTAGCTGTAGAGCTATTTATCCAACTAGAATGTTTTGGGTGTGAGTTGCTGAGTTTTGCAGATATCAGCTGTAGAGCTGTCTGCTTTCTCTCCAATATAAGCTAAGTAAGATAACTACCATTACAGCGCAGGCGAGGAGGATGCCATTAATGTTCACATTGTGCACAGACCTCTTTTCCATGAGAAGATACACACTTCCTGTGTTTGGTGATGTGATTGGTAGGTGGAGTTTTGTAGAAAGATGATAGTTCCTACCAGCCCAGTCGACAGGATATAATGTAACCAGTTGTTTTCGCAAACCATAGATACATCCATGATGGACGTGTACCAATCATGGCATGACCATATCAGAAGGTGGAGGGGACAGAGGAGGCATTATTACAGCCAACAAGGTAGACCGCGGTGTGAACCACACCAGCAGATATTTGGAAGAACAACTGGGAATATTTCCAAGCATCGAAGAGGCTGTTTCTTTAAGGAGACCTGCGGATATTTCTAGCGGACAATGTGGCAACCAAAACCTGGAATTTGTTATGCGAAGTCAGACCATCTCCATCCACAATTGGGGCGACTAATATAGGTATTTTAAGCCAAACCATGATTTTTTCCTAACCCTAACCATGTGAATTTGTGCCAAACCTAAACAGCACAAAAGTACAAGGTTGTGACAATGGAGTAATAGAAAATTCCACCTAATCAAACATATAGTTGCAACATTCAGTTTATAACTTATCTGTGGTTTTGCAGAAATCTAATTAGCTAACATTTATTCCAGGTCTGTGGATTATCTTGAGTTACCAGGTCATGATTACTGGAACAACACATGGCTGTTGAGTTTTTCAGATTGCATTTTTTGGGGCTTTGAGAGCCACAAGCAGAGTGCCATCTAGTTCCATTATATTCAAGAGAAGGCTGATACCTCCAAAACTCTGCAACTCACACTGAAACAATCTAGATGGATAAAAAGCACTGCAGCTAGGAGGAGATCATTGATTTTTTTTATTTAAACATGCTAGATGTGATAATTAGCAGTAACTTTGAGTCATTTTTGCACATTTGTTTTATATAAGCATAATAAGGAGACGTGGTTACAGTGATGATTGTTTCAGACTTCGCCTTCATGATATTCATATTCAAGAGTGATTGGATTGATACTGATCAAACCGCTGTTTTTGTCTGTCAGTTTTTTCCGATCAAAGGCAAAGATAGTAGACAAAAAGATTTAGGCATTTGCCTGTTTTTTTTGGGATGGACAGAGATCTTTTAATGGATCTCATCTAACTGCATATGAAGTGTTAGCATTGTCCACTGGAGGACACGCTATATGCTAGCCTCATGTACAATGATGTTGAGTTACAAAAAGAAAGAAAAAGGAAGAGAGAGAGAGGATAAAAGAGAAAGCTGAATTAAACACAAATGAAAGTCAGTTGAAACAGTGACAATGAGAGATAGGGAGGTTTGGGATCCTGGTTTTAAATTGACCACAAGTTAGACTATTGATCTCTAAAGTGTTTTCATAAAGTTCCAGGTTTACATTTATTTATTTATTTTTCTTTATTCCACCATTTACCCCCAAAATTAACTAACAAGTCCAACTTAATACAAGTATTCCTTCCTATTGTTTGATGGTTAGGAATCTCCTTGTATTCTTCCCATTTCTTTTTAGCTACAAACCAGGAGGAAGTGTATTTTATTTGTCTCTCCATCCTCATTCCTCTACGTTTCCCGTCACCAGAAGCCAGCCAGGGTTCAGTCAGCATGGCAGAGCAGGAGCGGCGTCTCCAGCTTTTGTCTCTGTGGAGAGCAGGGGTTGTGTGATTCCTAATTGCTGTGTGCCAGAGAGACCTGGGGAGCCAATCAAAATGGCCAATCTCTAAAGACAAGCCAAAACTAATTTGTTAGCAATATAACATCCCATACCTCTCTCTCTCTCTACCCTCTCTCTCTCTGTGGGTCTCCTGATGGCAGTCAAGGGTTCATTTCTGTGCCACCGTGGTCATGACCTCTCCTGCTCTCTCTGCGTGGCTTCAGCGGGAGTTCATCTCTGATGCCTCTTTGGTCGTGACCTGGCTCTGAATGATGTGATGATGATGAGAGCGGAGTCGAGGCTGGCAGAGGAAAAATAAATCCTCTCCCTGTGTTTATTAAATTCTGTGTGTTTCTGTATCTTCAGTCGCTATCTTGTCCCTGTAGTGTTTGTTTGAATGTGTGTGTGTGTGTGAGAGGGACACACCTCAGGGAGCGTGAGAGCGGAGCAGCTGTGGTCAGAGCGAGAACACACACGTTAGCTTTGGGTTTCATCCTTGGCTTGTTCAGCAGGGAATCTGGCAGCCTGCAGAGAGACCGAGTTTGTGTGTGTGTTTGTGTGTGTGTGTGTGTGTGTGTGTCAGTGATCACATGTCCGTGTGTGTGTTTGTGCGTCCTGTCCTGTTACACACCTCATACCTTTTGCTTTGTCACTCTCTTCAAGCTCTCTCTCGCTGCTTTTCTCTCTCTGAGGATCCGCAACTTCAAAAGGCAACTTTAAAAAAGTGTGTATTTCACACAGTCAACAAAAGCATCGCTGAGAAAACACACACACACACACACACACACACACACACACACTCTAGTACACTATCTCTATCTCTGCAGGACATAAAGCCTTCAGAGGATAAAAAAAAAACAATCACTCTTTTATATCACAGTGATACTGGATTTTATGGCTGCCAAAACACAGAGCAGCTTCCTTGAGGCAAAGCAAAGAGGAGGAAGTAAGGAGAGGGAAGAAAAAGAATTGATTTCATTGTAAAAGCCCCCATCATGTGTTTTGTGTCTACACTGAGAGATAGATAAGATTGAAGGCATGTATGCTCAATTGTTTGATTGTATTCGCGCTCTTGCTGGCTGCAGAACGAGCATGTCTCACCGCCGGCGTCTTTGATAGTTGCATTAGCTCAAAGTGAGGAAGCCACGCAAACACAGTTGCAGGTCTGAGTGATGCAACCTCAAAGCAACTCGGCTCCAAACTCCTTGTAAGCAGGTCACAGTCACACGCTGATAGCAACTAACAAAGGTGGCACGAAGCCTCTCCTGATCACAGTGTTTGAAGGGGCTTCTGTGCAGAGTGGACCGACCATCTGGAGGAGAAGATCAAAATATCTGTCAGAAGTCGTGTGCTACAAATCTTGTGTCACTACAGTAATTAATATCACAGATGATCTATGAAATGTGTTTCATCAATGGCTGTGGTTACATGAACAGTATTTCTTCGACCGATTGAAATCATTCTCATTAGAAATTCCAACTTAACCTGTTGTACGCTATATACAGTGATGGGATAAGGTGTGTGTGCATGCCCCGAAGCACTTAATCAAAATGTAACTTTTTTGACATGCGCAAAGTGATTCCACCTGCTGGGAAACGTCTTATCTGCCAAAAATGACTGAAGAAGAATAACAGGAAAGGTTTAAAGAGAAAATTCAATATAGTGTATTCATGTATTTATTTTCTTTGCCTGTTCAGACAGTTATCAAGATGGAGGCAAAAGATCCAAATATCCTGGGAATGATATTCTGGTTCAGGGAATTCTGGGTTGGTTTGAGTGTTTTAACTTTTGAAGGTTGTATCGACCGAGGGGAACATGTGCTGCTGTCCACTTATGTCTTCAGGAGAAAAATCATTCCTTTGAGGACAACAATGTAAACATCTTGGCCCAAGAAGACAGATGGTTTGAAAGAGGAGTAAAAGGAATCCATCCATGTCAAACTGGTAGGCCACCCCTGTCTTTGAACAGGGGTGGCCTACTACGTTACTTATCACCCACCTACAATGCAGCACTGAGTTCCCTTCCCAGACAGCCACATCTAGGCTCACCTAACCACAGCAAACCACATGAAGGTCCACATGAGTTTTAGAAACTCAGAGCTCACACAAGTCCTTAATGACTGTAAGGACACTCCCACACAGAGTTTAAAAGCCTTCATCTCCCATCCAGTTCTTGGATGAGAGGTGAAACATCTTTAAGAAACTGAAACAAGTCCAGTTGCCTACGATACAGCACTTAGAATTACCGTGACCTGCGGATGACTGAGATTGCACATTACAATCACATTTTCTTCTTCTGAAACTGTAAAAAAATAGCATCCACACCAGCGATGACATGTTTGCTCTATTGTCTGTTTGTTTATATAGTATGCTTCACCTCGTACCGATAATAAGGCACTTTTGAGGTACTTCCTGTCACTGATAAATGGATGATATTCGACTATATGTCGCATTTAAACCTAAAAAAAAACGGTGTAAATGCTATAAAAACAGGATGGCAGATAATTTGTTCAGGTAAAACCGATTTGAATGGCCCCCACTGCCTCGTCATCAAATCCAGGATCCTATTTAATGTTCTTGATGATCACTAATAGAGCTCTGCATGGTCAGACACCTACCTACATCAGAGATCTACTGCAGCTCTACGTCACCAGTAGGACTTGAAGGTCCGCCGATCAGGGATTGCCGTTACTCCTTCAATCTACTGTAGGTTTAAAACTAAGGGGGGCTTTATAGGGTGCTGCTCCTGTGGAACTCTCTCCCATTTCACTTAAGATCTGTGGACACCTTTAAAAAGGAGCTCAAGATCTGTTTGAGCAGTCTTGCTGCTTCTATTTCATTTTTCCCCCGGCTTTTTATGTCTACACATTGTAAACAGCTGTATGAATAAAGTTAGTTACTCACACTGCATGGCTCTACCATGGTGCAGCACAGTTTGATGCCACGAGCATTAAAACAGCATGCTGTGTTTTGTCTTCTTTTTCCTCTTCTCTGTGTTTATTGGTGGGTTGCAAACAAGTAAAAGTGCATAACTGCAACAACTGCATAAGGGTGTGTAGGTGTTGTTGGATCAGTGGAACAGTTTCACTGAGTATTATCTGCTTTTTTTTTTTCATCTTCAATTTTATTGTTGGCCAACAGCTGAAAATACAAATTTTCTATTTTTTGGCCAATAATTTACCGGCCCAATATACAGTACATTCTGCAGAATGGGGGCCTTTCCACCCAATTTCAGACTTCAAAATAATAATAACAATAACAAAGCGTAAATACTAAGACAAAGATGCAAGCTCCCATATTTTTTCTATATTTTCAGGTAACACACAAACCATCCTATAAAAGTCTCGTCTTACTTTTATCAATTAAGCTTTAGCTTTATGCAACAGTTCATAAAAATCAAAGATTCAAATTGCGTCAGAGATTTTAACAACGAACTCCAATTACGTCAGCATGTTTTAGCAAAGAATTTACACAAAAAACTCCATCTTCTGCTCTGTTGAACATCCTGTATTTCCATACACTGACAGCTTTCTGCAGATGACACCGAGGGTGACTGAAGTAGCATAAAACCCAAATTACTTGCAAATTGTAACTTTAATTTAGCTAAAAATCAGGAGTGGTTATCACTGTAAGGAGTAGATAATTGGGACTAGTATTGATGGTGGTGATAGTGATTTCCCCACCTGTGATTAGAGTGCTTGATTTGACAGCGATAGTACAGACAGTAATGAGAAAAAAGTAAGATGAAGCATCTTTTAAAGGATCAGTTGAAATTGCCAATCTATTTTAATCTATTGTCACCTTGGGAGAGCAATGCTCCGTTTTTGTGTGGACTAATTGGATTTCAAAATGTATATTGAAAAAGGTCTAATTAGATATTCATCACATGGGGAGATTCAATGTGATCACATGCTAAAGAGCACTTTCTTTAATGCAGGTAATGTTACTTTACCCCCTCTGCACTTTCCTTTTCTCCCGTTCTTCCTCTCCTCTCCTCATCTCATGTCTTCTCTCCTCCTTATATTTCTCAGTAACACAGCTGAGTGTTGATGTTTTAAAACGCACAGGTTTGATTTGACCATTTTGTAACTCAGCTCAGTGTTTAAAAACAATACAACGAACACAGAAAAAGGAAACCCAGTGTGAGACCTGTTTGACTCTTCGTCACTGTCACTTGTTTTCTTCTTCCTGACCCCCGAGGGGAGACGCTGTCTTTGTGGGAACTCTCAGCGGTCAAGGGTCCCCACAGGGGTCACCAGAGGTCGAGACTGACATCATTGACCTTACGTCAGGTCAGCTCCCGCAAAGATCACCCGAGGGGAGATAGCAAGTGGGGTTTTACACACGCTGAGGTGAACTACAAGAGCTTAACTGGAGTGATGTGTACATGTAAGGCCTATACCACACATACACAGGTATTTCTAAAAGGGGGTTTAGAGCAAAAACAATGTTTTAGTGCTGTTTCAGAAATAACCTCCATCCATACAACACACTTGAAGCGCATATCACATGACCATTCACAGAAATTTTATTTAAACAATGTCAGCAGCCATTTATTTTCTCTCTTATCCATCATTGTAGTCAGTGTTATCATTGTCCATTTGTGTCTTTCAAAACACAGACAATATAACATCCAATCCGTCAGTGTAAAAACTCAAATATTCAAATATCATAATATTCAGTTATATTTGCCAGTGATGCTACACACACAAATAAGACCAAATTAAGAAGCAAACAGTGGCGTCAGT